>NW_006238919.1:5302585-5342959 GCF_000375325.1 Capsella rubella | reverse complement strand
CAATTCACAAGTTATATAATTTCAGTTACAATTTAGTAGTAAAGTGTGGATTTCAAGTATGAATTAAAGTATATGATTAAATGTGTTAGATATTTGGTTTAATAAAAAATAAATATGATAATTAAAAAAGAAATGTTAAATGGACCAATAAGGAGAGAGTGAAACCTTAAAAATTCCCAAAGAATAATTTTATTTTTTAATCTCTTTTTATTCCTGTCAATTTAAGTTATATCTCTAGGTTTAACTATATTTTTCATCCTTTTAGTAAATATAATAGATAGAAAATTGAATATCAATTTTTTTTAGATAGGAAATCAAGTATAAAATTCAAAGTTAACAAAAATTACAATGTTCTTTATATTATTAAATTTTGAATCACTAACTAAATATAAAGATCATTATTCTTAAAATAATGTCTTACAAATTGGTTTGATAATTATATAACAAAAATTTATTTTGTTAAAAATTACATACTTTTAAAATAAAAATAAATATACATGAATATGGGAGAAATAAACAAACATCCAAAGTAAAAGAATAAAGATTGTTTCTTTAGCTTGATTTTCTTATTGTGCAATGGTCGGAAATCAATATTTTTGAATCCCATCAATATTATTATACATATGTATTACATTTAAAAATATAAAAAAACAATGAAGAAATGAAAAATACATATAAACAAAAAATAAATAAAATTGAAAACAAAATTTTAAACCAAATATTTAATCAAACTCTTACAATGACATCTTAATTGAGTTTTCACCCCATGCAAGAACTTTTTTAAAAATACAAAGGAAATAATGAAGATATGAGATATGGTAGAGGAGGATGTGAGAATGGCTATTTATAGGATAAGAATTGATGTAAGTTACATTTTAAAATAATTAAATTAGAGGAGTCATAATTATAATTTTTAGTGTGTTTAATTATAAAGAAAACCAATAGTATTTGAAAATTTATATAATTTTCAGTTACATTTTAGTAGTAAAGTATGAATTTAAAGTATGAATTAATGTATATGATTAAATTTTTTTTTGGGTAAACAAATATTAATTTTTTTTTTAAATATCAAATGGAGCAATAAAGAGAGAGTGAAACTTTACACATATATATATATATATATAATTAACTCTTTTCATTTTTTTTGCCATTTGTTTATAACTTATGGTGTAATTAAATTTTGTATTGAATGATTGTAATAAACATTTACTTTTCTATAAATATATGTTTTTTTTAAAAATAAAAGGCTTAAATGTTTTTCCACCAATAACGAGAGAGTTAAACCTTACTTTTATATATATGATAAACATTTACTTTCTATAAATATATGTTTTTTTTAAAATAAAAGACTTAAATATTTTCCACCAATAAGCAGAGAGTGAAACCTTACTTTTATATATATGATTGATCATGTTGTGACGCAATACAACACAATAATTAACTTTTTTGTTTTTTCATTTTTGACATGAAAGATTAGCCATATTTTGTTACGAAAATAATAATAAGAATGAACTAATACCATAAGAACAACATATTTACAAAATTTTTAAAAAAAACATATTTACATATTTAATGACATTCACGATACCTAGATCTCTCCTTTTTTTTTCTTTTTTTTATTAGTTGAATATATTTTTTAAACATATAACATAGAAAATTGACATTATCAATGTAACGATTAAATAGAAAATTAACTTATTGATATACTGTATATACGGGAACATCTTTCCATAAAATTTAGGCAAATCTATATTGCTAAAAGAAGGAAATTGTATAATGTATTTATATTAACATTTTTGAAGTATATTTTGGATATAACATTTTATTTTTAATATTTACATAATTACATTTGAATAAATAACAAAAATTTGTAATTAATCATAATAAAAAGGTAAAATTTGTAATTAACCATACTAAAAATGCAAAATTGAAAATCTGTATTTATTAAATAATAAAGTTTTCTAAAATATCTCCCTAAAAAATCAAATATTTTTCCAATATTTTATATGATATTATTTGTTTCTAAATTTATATTATTACATAAAACATATGTAATGTATTTTTTCGCACAAGTTGCAATTTAAATTTTAAAAATTGACGTATATTACTCAATCGATAGAAAAAATTAGATGTACAACGTCCCACATCGAGTAAAGAATTTTAGACAATGGTTAAAAACCACTATAAATACTAGGTTTTGAACCCACCCTACGCGTGAGGTATTTTGATATATTTTTTTGAAAATTATATACGACTGATGATAGTTATTAAATATTATCTTCTAAAGAAAAATTACTATCAATGCAAAAATATTGTTTAAAATTCACCATTTTAAAAAATAATAAAATATCATTAGTATTATAACTCAAATGAATCAAGGGAATCATGTATTAATCTTGTTTTCTTAAGACTCAATTGACTGTCAACACCTAGGTCTTCATATTTCTCGTCATATTCATCGTTTTTCAATTCTTCATATTCTTTCTCGTAATCTTCATCATCAATATTTCATGGTTGTTGTTATAATTACTTCATATAATTTTGGACCTCCAGATACTTTAAACGATATAAATATTCTTGATCGTTCATGTTTTTGACGACATCTTAAAAGAGCGAGCACCAAAAGTAACCCATTTAGGATAAATTACATCAGTGAGATAGTAACCCAAATGATACTCGTTCACTTCTACAAGGTGAGAAAGCATCTTTATTTGCAACCAATCAAGAAGCTTGTCGTAAAGATGTCGAATGTGCTTTCGGAGTTTTGCAAGCTCGATTTGCGATTGTCAAAAATCCAGCTCTTATTTGGGATAAGCAAAGAAATATTATGGGAGCTTGTATAATACTTCATAATATGATAATAGAAGATGAACGAGATATTATACTCAGTTTAATGTCAACAAATTCGTAATGGCGGAAACTGCCGGAAGCACACGGGTGAATTTCACATATTCCACTAAAATGCCTTCAAATCTCGTCGATGTGATGGGCACTACAACTCAAATTCGTGATCGATGCATGAACAATTGAAGTCGAATTTGGTCGAGCATATTTTGAATAAATTTTCAATAAATCATGTTTATAATAATTGTGCTTTATGTAATTGATGTTATAAATTGTATTTCATGTATGTTTTAAAATTTTTGAATTTGCAATAATTATTAAGTTTTCTAAAATTAAAATTTATTATTTTGTTAAAAATATATTTTTTCGAAGAACCTAAACTTAAGAACCTACCAACAAACACACATCAAACTAAAAAAAAAAAAATACAAATCTTAAATTCTACACTTTTTAAATTTAATACTAAATTAATCCTAAGATACACACATAACATACTACTAATAATGATGCTCTTCGTACAAATGGTACTACTTGGTATAACTATTTACTACACGATATAGATTATAATGTGAGTTTTCTATTCTCTTTCATGCCACAATGAATAAAAATCATCAAAAATCATAATTTATTATTGTGGGGGATATTATGCAACAAGGGAAAATGAATGAATATGGAATTCAAGAGATAAAGTTCATCAATATGTTATAATGGAGACAGAGGAGGTCACGGGTTAATGGGTTTAATGAGTTGGGTTGTAATGGTTTAGGTTGAAATGGTTTAGTAGATTATGCATAACCATACCTATAGAAAGTGAACAATTTAAATCAAATATATAAACCAAATATAATCAAATTAAATGTTTAAACCAATTTTAGTAAAAAATAATTTAATTAAATCTCTTCCATCAATTTCTCCCCAAAAATACGGTCTCACAATTTTCTCGCCAAAATCAGGGTTTCACAATTTTCTCGCAAAATTATGGTTTCCCGCCAAAAACGTGATTTTGTAATTTTCCCGCCAAAAACGAGGTTTTGTAATTTTTCAGCAAAAAACATGATTTTGTAATTTTTCTTGACAAAAATGTGATTTTGTAATTTTGCTGCTAAAAACGTGATTTTATCATTTTTGCCAACAATGTAATTTTAACATTTTCTTGCTAAAAATGTGATTTTATAATTTTGCCACAAAAAACGTAATATCACAATTTTCCCGCAAAAAGTATGGTACAATTTCATTATTATTAATAATATATGATAAATTGATAGTATTTAATAGTAATAATTTAATACTCCATCCGTTCCAAATTATAAGATGTTTTAGCTAAAAGCACAAAGATTAAGAAAACTGTTTAAACTAAATAAATATCATTTAATAATTATCTAAAAATAAAATTTAACCAATCATAAAAATACTGTAGAATTTAAAGAGTCAAAATACCAAACGACATTAAAATCTATCTAGAAATTTGTAAAACATATTATAAATTAAAACAAAAAAAAATTCCTTAAACATCTTAAATTATGGAACGGAAGGAGTATTTAATTAGCATAGGTTCACCCATTTAATTATTAAAACTATCAAATAAATGGGTTAGTGGGTTGATTCAAACCATTTAACAAATGAATTAGATCAATTCATAAACCAATTTAAGTCTAAACTGGATTATGAGTTGGTTTGGATTGTTGGTATGATTGAAGCTTCTAATTCAATCAAACTATTCCTGTTTAGGAGAATGATTAAATGAACCAGGTATTGTTTCCGGTTTGGGACAATTGGAGTTGGTTATTGTGTTTGTCATGAAACGAAGCGTTTTAATGGTCTTGATGCTTGCAGTGAAGTTGCAGAGTTGAGTCGAGTGTGAGAAATCTTGTTGGAGCGTTTCTATTCTGTTAAAAGGTTGTTAAAGAAGTTTTGCGTCAAGTCGAATCAAAGTTGATACTTGTTGGCTTTCCATTACTGCGATTATCCCTTTACGCTGGCCATGAATGAATCTTTTGTTTTCTTGAGTTAGACCTAAAGATTATGCTTACAACTTATAAGTCATTGTACGTTTTAAGTCTTTTCTTGTAGCGATTCTTTGATAAAGTGGAAAGCTAGGGCAGAACATAGGCAACATTGGTTTTGTATTACGCTAACCTTCATCTTGCAGCGATTCTTTGCTAAAGTGGAAAGCTTAGACAGAACATATGAAACATTTTTCTTGTATTAGGCTAACCTTCATCTTGTAGCGATTCTTTGCTAAAGTGGAAAGGTTAGACAGAACATAGGCAACATTGGTCTTGTATTAGGCTAACCTTCATCTTGTAGCGATTCTTTGCTAAAGTGGAAACCTTAGACAGAACATAGACAACATTGGTCTTGTATTAGGCTAACCTTCATCTTGTAGCGACTCTTTGCTAAAGTGGAAAGCTTAGACAGAACATAGGCAACATTGGTCTTGTATTAGGCTAACCTTCATCTTGTAGCGACTCTTTGCTAAAGTGGAAAGCTTAGACAGAACATAGGCAACATTGGTCTTGTATCAGGCTAACCTTCATCTTGTAGCGATTCTTTGCTAAAGTGGAAAGCTTAGACAGAACATATGCAACATTGGTCTGGTATTAGGCTAACCTTCATCTTGTAGCGATTCTTTGCTAAAGTGGAAAGCTTAAACAGAACATAGGCAACATTGGTCTTGTATGAGGCTAACCTTCATCTTGTAACGATTCTTTGCTAAAGTGGAAAGCTTAGACAGAACATAGGCAACATTGGTCTTGTATTAGGCTAACCTTCATCTTGTAGCGAATCTTTGCTAAAGTGGAAAGCTTAGACAGAACATAGGCAACATTGGTCTTGTATTAGGCTAACCTTCATCTTGTAGCGATTCTATGCTAAAGTAGAAAGCTTAGACAGAACATATGCAACATTGGTCTTGTATTAGGCTAACCTTCATCTTGTAGCGACTCATGTCAGATGTAATTTTGTAAATTTGCTAAGGATCTCGTACTTTGTTAAGGATCTAACAAATATGATTTTGTATGTGGATAATGGTCTATTAACATATTTTTAACACTACCAAATCTTCAATGTCCAGCATGACTACGTCATCTCCAGATGAATCTTTCCCTACATCACAAGAGGCTGGCGCAACGGGAGTATCAAAGACTGATGAATTTGATGTTAGGGCATTATTATCGGTGCAAGCGATCGGGCCGTGGGGCAATATTAAAAGCCCAAAAAATTAAAATAGTGTATTATTAAGCTGCATCCGCTTCTTATCGACGTGGCGCGCTGGGAGAGGGCAAAATGTTTCATTTTCTTTGGGTTTATAATTTATTCTTTTGTCAAAAGAAAGAAAAATCTCAATTCGATTTTATCCTCTTTCGAACGAACCCTAGAATCAGAGAGAACTCCGATTTAGTTTCAGAGAGAACTCCGATTTGTGATCTCTGCTCTGCCAAAGGAGAGGATTGAAACAACAAAAGGATTGAGAGATCTAGAGTGAACCATCTTTCTCTGTCACACAGTAACGATTGAGGGGAGTTTCTTGTTTTCTTCTCCGGGAGAAGTCACCGTCTTGACCGTGTCGTCTCACCGTCCCGTCTCGTCAGCAGCGTCTTCTGGATCTCGTCGTTTTCCTCCTCAGCGTCTATTAATCCTTCGTCTTTCTCCATCCTCCTCAGGTACATGCAAGTCTATTGTCAGTCTTGTTCTTCTTTTCTGAAGTTTCCTATTTTGCTTAATTCAACCTTGTTCTCTGTAAAGTTTACAATTGTTGATTCAACCATGTTCTTTGTAAAGTTTACAATTTTGCTTAAGCGTTGGAAATTTGGTGGTTTAGTTTGATGGCATTCGTATTTTCAGTTGTTTTTGTAACAATAAGTTGTGATTTGTACAAGTAATCATTGCTATGGTTTAGATCTGTTGTTTACAACTTGATAGAGGATTTGTATGTGGTGTCAGTATCATTGCTATGGTTTAGATCTGTTGTTATATTTCCAACTCGATGTAGGTTTACTGAGTTAACTTATAAGAAATATATTAGGTTTAAGAAAGGATATGATTAACCTTAATGCATATGATACTAGTGTTTTGATGAACCTTAAATATTTGTTGTTTTCTTTGTTTCTGAGGATTGTCTGTTTACGATAGCAAGGAAACCTCAATCGGATTCATACAACTCATTTGACTCCAAATTTAGAGGTATGTGAGTCAATCCTTTTAGTTCATAGTTAATGTATTACATGATCTTGAATGCGACCTTGATGAACTGTAAAAGAGATGTGAATTGAAGTATGTATTGAAGTATGGTGTCTTGGGATAAATTGTAGTTGTAAATGTGCTGTCTGAGCATGTACTATCTAGTTGTTAATTCTACCTGTATAGTGTAGTTTCTTTGTGATTGGTTCGTGATTGTAGTCATTGTTTTGCTTCATTGTGATGATAATTGTTTTCTTCCAATTACTTCTGAAGGAATCTATAATATAAGAACATTACAATTATTGTTTTAAAGTAAACCGTCTTCTATGCTTTGTCAACATTGTATATATAATAGCTTTCGATAATCTTGTGTTGTTCAGATATATTGTTCTGACATAAGTAATTGCCTTTATAGTTTAGAATTGATCTTCTTTGAAGAATATTAAAATTTACAGTTAAAACTTAACAATCTTCTTTGTTTTCTTCACTTAAAAGAATTAGAAACCTTTGTTAATGTTTAGAGAAGTATTTAGTTAATGATATTTGAATGTTGATTTGATTGAAGTAGGTAATTGACAGCTTAAACTTTTCTGTATTAACTCTACAAAGGCTCTTTATGAACTTTGTAGTAATTAACTTCTTCCATCTACCTTCTGAAGCTTAGAGATTTGATGCTCTCTTTCTTATCTCTCTTGAATCATCTCTCCTACTCTCGAATATCATTTCCCTTTTTTGGCTTCTTCTTTAAACCAATCTTTCTTCCTGATCATGTGCTTCTTCTTTAAACCTTCTGGTTAGGTTCTTCTTTCACCTTCTGGTTAGCTTCTTCTTTCACCTTCTGGTTAGCTTCTTCTTTCACCTTCTGGTTAGCTTCTTCTTTCACCTTCTGGTTAGGTTCTTCTTTCACCTTCTGGTTAGGTTCTTCTTTCACCTTCTGTTTTGGTTCTTCATTCACCTTCTGTTTTGTTTGTAACAAACCTTCTGTTTTTTCTTTTAACAAATCTGTTATCCTTCTGTTTCCTTCTTCTTTCACCTTCTGTTTTGCAAATTCTTAATTAGTCATGTTTGGCTTATTCTTTCATTCTCTGATTTGCTTCTTCTTTCACCTTCTGTTTGGCTTTGTCTTTCATTCCTTGATTGGCTTCTTCTTTCATTCTCTGATTTTAATCTTTCAATTTATGTTTTGGTACTTCTTTCAACCTTTCTTTTTGCTTCTTCTGCAACCAAACTTTGAAAATGGATTCAAACAATCCTTATGGGGGTTCACCTGGGCACTTTAGCTTAAACAATTTCCCTTATGACAGCTTCTCCCAAAATGTCAACTTTGGGTCTACTCCTCCCACCCAATTCCCACCTTTTAGCCAACAACCATCTCAAGGCTGCCAAAACCCTTCTCCTAACCAAAACCCTTCTCTTAGCCAAAACCCTTCTCCTAACCAGAACCCTTCTCCTAACCAAAACCCTTCTCCTAATCAAAACCCAAATCCATCTAGGGAGAGACGGCAGTGGAACACTTCTGATGATCTTGTTTTGATCAATGGGTGGCTAAACACATCAAAGGATGAGATTGTGGGCAATGACCAAAGGTCAGGGACCTTTTGGAAAAGGATTTCTGACTATTATGGAGCTAGTCAGCATGTGTTGAATGGTGCAGAACGAAGACTGCCTGATCATTGCAAGCAGAGATGGGGAAGGATAAGCAAAGAGGCCAGCCACTTCTGTGGAGCTTATGGTACTGCTGAGGCTGAAAAGGCAAGTGGCATGAATGATGTAGACGTTCTCAAGAATGCTCATACAATCTACATGTCACTTTACCAGAAGAAGATTGGTCTCGAGCATGCTTGGGTGGAGTTGAGACAGGAACAGAAATGGTGTAGTCTATGTGTTATGAACCCTACTAGCAACACATCAAGCAAGAGAAGGAGAGGTGAGGATGCTCCACCATCTTGTGGTTCGATTGCAAATGAAACAGAGAGCAGACCCAAAGCAGTGAAGGCAATGAAAGGTAAAAGGTTTAGGGGAAAAGATAAAGCTCTACCAGTTAAAGACTATCCTCAGCTGTGGGAGAACAAAGAGAAGGATAACGATGCAAAGATAAAACTCCAAAAGCTGGCAATTCTTGACACTCTAATTGCCAAGACCCAGCCATTGGATGAAGATGAACTTGCTCTGAAGAAAAATCTCATGGCATAGCTTTTCTAAGTAGCTAAATTAGGTTTAATGAACCATGTCTAATAACATGTCTTGTTTAATATCTATTCTAAGTACTTATGTGTAATGAATCAGTTGTGTTTTCTTTTTGATGAATCTGCTGTGAAATATGTGTAATGAATCAGTTGTGGTTTTTGTGTAATGAATCAGATGTATCTTCTGTTTAATGAATCAGACAAGTTTTATGTGTATTGAACATGTTGTGTAATGAGTATGTTGTGCTACCTGATATGTGATTGGATAGGATTGTATGAGTTGTATTAATCAAAATGAGATCCGAGAAGGTGATAATTATGTTGTGTATTGAACTGTATTGGTAAGTCATTATAGCTTACTCATTGTGTATAGCCTAGTGAATGTATATAACTGGTTTAATCTTGGTTGGTTTATGGAATCAAGTCTGCTTGGTTTAATCTTGGTCATTTCTCTGTTTATATGATGCTGTTGGTTTCTGTTTCATATGATGATGTTGTTCCTGATGTATGATGATATGTGTATGAGTTAGTTTCTGTTTCATATGATGCTGTTGGATTATGTTCTTGGTCATTTCTGTGTTTATATGATGCTGTTGGTTTCTGTTTCATATGATGCTGTTGGTTTCTGTTCTTGGTCATTTATGTGTTTATATGATGCTGTTGGTTTCTGTTTCATATGATGCTGTTGTTCCTGATGTATGATGATATGTGTATGAGTTGGTTTCTGTTTCATATGATGCTGTTGGTTTATGTTCTTAGTCATTTCCGTGTCAATATAATGCTGTTGGTTTCTGTTTCATATGATGCTGTTGGTTTTTGATGTATGATGTATGTTTCATGTTCATATCGTCTTTCTTACTTATGTTAGTCTGTTTTCAGGTGAAGCTATCAATGGGGAAAGATTATTCTTACTCTTGGGATTCATCAGACGAGCAAAGTCACCACTACACAGAGGACACTGTAGACATGGAGACTCAAGCATACATATTGATGGATGAAGGTCATAGTGCATATAACATGGTGGATAGAACTGAACCAGAGATTGAGGTTGGCTTCCCCAACCTCTGTTATTGTGGTGGGCAGCCTCTACTGAAGACATCTTACACCCGTAATGATCCAGGGAGAAAGTATGTGTCTGTTTATGATTTATGTTTCTAATTACATCTTACTTATGAGAGTTTTCAATAATATAAGGGTTTTGTGTTTCCCAGGTACTTCACGTGCGAGAATGTTGGTGATGGAAATATGCATCTCCACAAGTGGTGGGATGTTGCTGTGATGGAAGAGATGACTGAAAGGGCCAGAGTTGTTAAAGAGATGAGAGAACAAGAGAGTAAAAGTGAGGAGAATGTTGTTAAGCTTCAGAAGCTAGTAGAGAAGTTGGGAGATGAGTTGCAGAGAAGTAGAGTAACATTAAGAATGGTTCTTGGTGTCAGCTTTTGTGTTTTGCCATTTTGATTTCAATAGTTGGTTTAAGTAGGTTGTAAATTGTATTATGGCAAATACTTTTCAGACTTGTTTGATGCTCCCTTGTACTATAGATGGTAAGAACAGTCTTGTTGCAATGAATCGATAGTTGTCACTTTATGAGTCACATGACTTTGTATTCCTCTGATAATTGAAAGAGAAGAATCGATTAATGCCACTTTATGTGAGTGTATATTTTTTTTTCTATCTTTGTTCACATTATTTACTAGTCCACTACATGGCCGAGACACGAATCACATGTGTTTGTATGTTTCTCTCATGACAATCCTATATAATCCCCTTCTTCTTTCAACACTTAAACCACAATCTACTCTCTCTCATTTCCTTTATATATCGTTCTCTTCTCGTTCGTCATCATCGACATTATATACTTTTTATAAACTTATTCTTTTGATTGTCAAACAATTTTCATTATCATTATAACTCTAATAATGATGATGATTTTGACAAATATTATCAAGACCTATTTGATAATCAAGTAGATGCGACATTGGAAGATATACCGTCGGAAAGAAAAAAACGGACGTATATCGAAAGAAATCGGGAAGAAGGCCACGAACGTTTGTTGAACGATTATTTTTCTGATAAACCAACTTACCCGGATAGGCTATTTCGAAGACGGTTTCGAATGAACAAACCATTGTTCCTCCGTATTGTCAATCGTCTTTAAGAAGAAGTTGAATATTTTCAACCAAAAAAAGATGCAACATTCCAAAATGGTATATCACCCCTCCAAAAATGTACTGCAGCAATTCGACTTTTAGCATACGGGGGTGGGGCAGACACTTTTGACGAATATATACGTCTTGGTCAAACCACGGCTCGCAAGTGTTTGGAAAATTTTATCGTCGGAATTGTTGACTTGTTTGGCGATGAATACCTAAGGCGCCCTACACAAGAAGATCTCGAAAGGTTACTTTATATTGGAGAACAACGGGGTTTTCCAGGGATGGTTGGGAGCATTGATTGTATGCATTGGGGGTGGAAAATTATCCAACCGCGTGGAAGGGTATGTATTCTCGAGGAACCGGAAAGCTAACTATTGTTTTGGAGGCGGTTGCTTCACAAGATCTCTAGATATGGCACGCGTTTTTTGGAGCACCAGGTACTTGTAATGATTTAAATGTTCTTGATCAATCACCGGTATTTAATGACATTATACCAGGTCAAGCCCCTCAAGCAAACTACTATGTCAACGGAAGGGAGTATAACATGACTTACTATCTTACGGATGGTATTTATCCCAACTGGGCGACATTTATTCAATCCATCCGACTACCACAAACCCCGAAACATTCTTTGTTTGCAAAACGTCAAGAATCTGCATGGAAAGATGTTGAGCGTGCATTTGGAGTCCTTCAAGCAAGGTTCGCCATGGTTAAGAATCCATGTCTTCTATGGGAAAAAGGAAAAATCGCTTATATTATGAGAGCATGTCTCATACTTCATAATATGATTGTTGAAGATGAACGACATTCATACACTCTCTTTGACAACCAAGAATTCGAAGAAGGTGCCCCAGATATAACGTTTTCGAAAAACATGGCTACAAATCTCGACGGTATAGGTGATCGTCGCAGAAGAATACGTGATAAACAAGCACATCACCAATTAAAAGAGGATTTGATTGAGAATATATGGACAAAATTTAGACATCTTCCAAATGATTAAAAACGTTTATAAACTTTTTATCATTTAAATAAAATGTTAAGTGCTTTCATTTCTATTGTTGTATCTTTTTAAGTTTATGTTTTTAATTTTTAAGTTTGTATCTTTGATGTTTCTAATTTGTATCTTTTTTTTAGTTTTTTTTTTAATAATTATTAATTTAATTAATAAAAATTTTAATTAGTTTTACATTATTTTATTATTATAATTTTAAGAACCTACAGGTTCAACCAATAACTATCACATTTTGTTTGGTTCTTAAATTAACTATTATATTATTAATATATTAAACATCCCCTAAGAACCATCTTTGGGGTTATGCCCATAATGACGCTCTTAGTGTGCCAACTAATCATGCTGTTGTTACTAAGCCAACTAATCATGCTGATGTTACTAAGCCAACTGATCCTGCTGCTGTTACTAAGCCAACTAATCATGCTGCTGTTACTAAGCCAACTAATCCTGCTGCTGTTACTAAGCCAACTAATCCTGTTGCTGTTACAAAGCCAACTAATCATACTGTTGTTACTAAGCCAACTAATCATGCTGCTGTTACTAAGCCAACTAATCATGCTGCTGTTACTGTGCCAACTAATCATGCTGCTGTTACTAAGCCAACTAATCATGCTGCTGTTACTGTGCCAACTAATGTCTCTCAAAGAGGTGTGTCAAGGTTTTATGATTCAAGAGCAAAAGAAAGCACTAGAAAAGGGTTCAAAGAGAGGTTAGAGTATGGGAGAGGTGCACTTACAGAGGCTGATATAGCTCACCACCGACATGTAGTTGAAGAGTCTGTCAGATGTTTTAATCATCCTCCATTTCAGTTTTATCGCATATATAATAAACAGTGTGATAACAGTACCATGTCTTCAGTTTCCAGCACAGTTTCATCATCTTCACTGGATAAAGAACATCCTGCTGCTGTATTTGTACCAGCTCTTGTCTCTCAGAGAGGTTTGTCAAAGTTTTCTGACTCAGTAGTAAAAGAAAGTAGTAGGAAAGGGTTCAAAGAGAGCTTATAGTATGAGCAAGGTGAAGTTTCAGAGTCTGCTATGGCTCACTTTCGAAGTGTCGCGGAGGAAAAATGTGCTCTACGAGTTTGGTTACTGGAAAATCAATCTACTACTTCTGTTAGGGACAACTCTTCCTGCAATAATAAGAAGAAAGCAGAGAAGCTGGACGAGAAAATCCAAAATTCTTATGGTCATGAACAGTTTGGAAAAGAAAAGCGTGCTGAAGTCTCTGTACCAGAAAAGGTAGTAGGTTTGTTCCCAGAGAAGTTAGCACATGAGTGGATGCGAAACATTGACTTTATACTCGATCTCCCTGCAGATCTAGTGGAGAACATTGTCAATAAGCTTCCTTTAAAATCACTTTTGAGGTTTCAAGTTACTTGTAAGGGCTGGGGAACTCTCTTCAAAGAAAACAGATTCATCTATGCACATCTGGAAAGCAGCCACAAATACCCATCCTTTCTTCACGCAAGAGACTCTTCCAAAATATGGATGTTAGAAAACTTTGATCCATCTCCTTTATATTTCAAACTGTTTGATTTCCGAGGAGAACATATCAGAGGTATGTCAGCCTGTGATGGATTGATTTTTTTCAACACCTTTTCTCGCAAAATTGCAACCTGGAACTGCAACTTAGAGGTAACTGGATGGCTAGCCAATAGAGAGTATATGTCCATCAATGACTGGTACAGCCTTGGACGCACGAGAGACATGATATACAAGGTTTTAAGATTCAATATTTTCGATCGCTATGATGATGATGATTGTGTTGACTATACACCTGAAGCAGAGGTATATAATGTCAGTTCACGTAGGTGGAAATCTGTAGAGATGGCTGAAACTTGGAATCTGTATAGACACAAGTTTTTCGTGGTATCACTGCGAGGAAACTCTTTTCGGTTGGCTTACTGGTTTGAGAGCAACGAAGTATTTGTGCAGTCATTCAAATTTTCTGCTGAATTGTTTATACCGATAAGACTTCCTATACTAGTGAAGTCTTAGGACGAAAGTACAGCAGGTTTATCGTGTTTCCAAGGAAACAAAATCTCTCTCCTTTATCAAAAACTCAGAGAATATACTGAGCTTTGGGTTACCAACAGAGTTAGAGATGAGGATCAGGTTTCAGCTTGGAAGAAACTTTTCATCATCACTATTGCACATCCTCTCATTGATCATCCTTCAACATATTTCGCCAACCTAAACAACATCACAATATTCTCTGAAGAAGTAACAGCAGATGATGATGATGTTCATATCAACTTGATGAAAATCTCACAAAGTGGGGTGGAACAAACAGAGGTACAAAGGTATAAACATTCACATAGTTGTGCCCCTTCAAAGAGCTGTGTTTACTTTCAAAGTCTGGTTCCTGTACCAGTTGAGTTTGATTTCAACAAACAGATCTAAGTATATGATTGTGATGTTCTGTTCTCATGCAAATGTTGTGTTCTTTCAGGATTCTAAGATGGGATAGGTAGTTTGGATCAGTTCAGAGGTTTGGTAAGTTTCAAATATGTTCTTGAGAAGGATTTGTCTTTAAATCCATGAGGTCGGGTCTTTGTTTGTTGTATAATGTGGGAGGCTGAATAATATTATTAGAGAGTGAGATTACATTATATAGTGATAGTATAAGGGAGTTTAGGGCTACTCTACACTAATATATTTACATACGTATCCTTTACATATATATATCTCCTATACACCCCCTCAAGATAGAGGGGCTTGAGTCACTCCAATCTTGTAAAACAGCTCTTTGGACTTTGGACAATTAGTGGCTTGGTGAGAGCATCCGCAAGTTGATCGTCTGTGGAGATGTGGACCACACAGAGTGCACCAGACTGGACCTGTTCACGAACAAATGGTAGTCAATCGCGATGTGCTTCATACGTGAATGGAAGACCGGATTTGCCGACAAGTACGTAGCTCCTATATTATCACAATACAGCACGGGAGCTTTTGTTAACTTGATACCAAGCTCCGTAAGTAAGAAGCGAATCCAAATAAGCTCGGATGTCGCATTCGCCACCGCTCGATACTATGATTCC
Organism: Capsella rubella; assembly: GCF_000375325.1. Taxonomy (NCBI): domain Eukaryota; kingdom Viridiplantae; phylum Streptophyta; class Magnoliopsida; order Brassicales; family Brassicaceae; genus Capsella; species Capsella rubella. The sequence goes on along the minus strand of NW_006238919.1, from coordinate 5,327,536 downwards.
GTGGATGAGCGGGAGACGCCTTTTTGTTTCTGGGATGACCATGAAATGGGAGTGCTTCCAAGGTAGATGATATACGCATTTGTGGAGATCATGTTCGCCTTATCTCCTCCCCAAGTAGCATCAGAGAAAGCATGAAGAGAAAGGAGTGTCTTTGCATGAAGAAAAATACCATGAGAGACGGTTCCTGCTAAGTACCGGAGAACCCGTTTCGCGGCCTGCCAATGGACATCCGTCGGAGCATGCATAAATTGGGATAATCTGTTGACAGCAAACGCAATGTCGGGACGCGTCAAGGATAAGTATTAGAGACTTCCCACAACCATACGATAATCGGATGGTTTGTCAAACGGATTTCCCGTGTGTAGCATCAAGACCGGTGTCGGAGACATGGGTGTAGACATCGGATTCGCATTCAGCATGTTCGTCTTTGTGAGAAGGTCCACAATATATTTCTTTTGCATAAGATGCATACCTTTGGACGTACGGGTAGCCTCAATACCCAGGAAGTACCGCAAATCTGTTGGCTCATTCAAGGAGAACTTCTTAGCGAGAGCATCAATGAAGCTAGCAATGAACCCATTATTGTTTCCGGTGACAATAATATCATCAACATAAACCAACGTGTATAGTATATGGGTACCACGAATCTAGATGAACACCAATGTATCCGCAAGAGAGTTATAAAATCCCATACGGAGTAGATAACTTTTCAACTCTTGATACCACGCGCATGATGCTTATTTAAGACCGTAATGCGCCTTGTTGAGACGACACACATAAGTAGGACGATCTTTATCTATAAAACCAGGAGGTTGCGTGACATAAACTTCCTCTTTGAGAGTTCCGTGAAGAAACGCATTATTCACATCAAGCTGCTTAATACACGACGACTGAGACACGGCCAACTGTAAAACCGTACAAATAGTGACTGATTTTACAACCGGGCTGAATGTCTCTTGATAGTCAATGCCATATTGTTGATTAAACCCCCTTGCGACCAACCTAGCCTTGTACCTGTCACGCAAACCATTAGGCAAGTACGTTAGAGTAAAAATTCATTTGGTTGGTATGACATTTTGACCCGGTTTAGGAGGAACCAGATCAAATGTGTGGTTACGAATTTGTGCATTCAGCTCCTCTCCCATTGCTTGGCGCCATTTCTCATCTCGCATAGGGTCATTTTTGTTGAGGTTATGGCGGAGAGGGTCATTTTTGTTGACGGACGAACAATGTTGTTCTTCCGTCTGGTTTGCATCGGGTGAGTGTTGATTGGTGGAGGAGGCGGTGGTGCGGGTTGGTGTTGTGGTGGTTGATTTTGTGGAGCTTGAGGTTGAGAAGTAGGTGATGATATGGTGTTGGATGTGTCGGTGTCGAATGGGGAAGAAGCCAATGGATTGGTTGTGGTCGGGCTTGGGTCTGGTTGGGCTTGTGCATTGCTAGACGATGATGGGCCTGTAGAATTCGATCGGCCCATTTGGCTATTATCTTCCTCATCTCTCGGTACTCCATTATCACGAGACAAGGGAGAAATGGCGAGAGACTCAGACGGCGACGGACAGGGAAGTATCGAGACCGGGGGAGAGGGAGCACGAGCATTGACGAGTGGCACTGAAACAAACGAAGGCTGAGCACACGAGGAGGAAAACGAGTTTTCTGGTTCTGTTTGAGGAGATGACTTGGGTTGCAAGGAAGCGAAGGGAAAGCTGGACTCAACGAATTGCACATGACGAGAGACGTACACACGGCCAGAACTGATATCAAGACACAAATAAGCACTTTGTGTCAATGAATATCCCATAAAAACAGACGGCATGGATCGATCTTGAAGTTTATGAGTCGTGTACGGTCTGATCCATGGAAAGCAAAAGCTTCCAAACACTCGAAGCTTCAAGTAATTTGGTGGTTGTTGAAAAAGTTTCTCATAAGGTGAGACATTACCAATGACTGAAGACGGCATTCGATTGATGAGGTACACCGCCGTTGCAAACGCATAAGGCCAATATTTTTTCGGAACCGTTGCTTGGTGAAGAAGTGTAAGCCTGGTTTCAACGATGTGACGATGTTTGCGCTCAAAAATTCCGTTAAGCTCTGGCGTATGAGGAGGTGTAGTTAGATGAGAGATCCCATGTGTAGACAAAAATTCTCGCAATGCGATGAATTCACCTCCATTATCCGAGTAGAACGTTCCTATTTTGCTTTGAAACTTGTTTTCCGCCAGTGATTTGAACGCCATGAACGTAGCCTTAACTTGTGATTTTTGCATCAGCCGATAGAGCCATGTAAATCGTGTAAAATGATCCACAAGCACCAAATAATACTTGAAATTGTCACTTGAAGTAAGAGGAGACATCCAGACATCAGAAAAAATATATTGATGTGGTTTTGTGGAAGTGATAGTGTTTGTATAAAATGGAAGTTTATGGTTTTTATTGATAAGACAATGAGAACAAGGAAAAAGTTTATCTTGGGAATCAGAACAAGGTAAAGAAAAATTTGAAACAATTGTTTTTAAAATAGGTGGAGAAGGATGGCCAAGTCTTGAATGCCATGAAGGAAGAGAAGCTTTTGGTGATGGAGAAGCAAATAAAGAGGAGATGGACTGATTTTTCGGAAATTCCACAGACACTTGATTAGCATTGCACAAACGGTAAACGGATATAAGTTTTTTAGCAAGGTTAGGTACATAGAGGACATCATTTAAAAGAAGGTTTTTTCGAGGGAGTGGGAAGGAAAGTGGAACCCGTATGCGAGATATTGAGACCGGAGCCATCAGCAATGGTCACTTCTTCTCCACCACTGTAGAGTTGATGAAGCGCAAGGTTGTTCAAGTCTGTCGTGAGGTGATGCGTCGCACCGGAGTCCATGAGCCAATTGTTATTCGCATTTGGAGTCATGGCTGTAGCCATATTCGCGCGAGGCTGCCACTGGACTGGCGAGAGAGACGACTGAGGAGGAGACACAAACTGAGCCCCAGCAAGTTGAAGTTGGGAACACCGACATGCACTCCACAGAGCTGACAACGCTCTTGATAACCACGGGATTGGGTAGAGTCCGGACGAGGTTGATACTATTGTTGTTGTTGTTGCCAGTTTTGTTGTCCCCGTCCTTGTCCATAGGAACGAGACGAGCCACGACCTTGACCACTGTTCTTGTTGCCACGGTACTGAACCGCATTTGCAGACACAAGAAGTGAGGGAGACGTCTCCACCGCACCTCTTGATTTCTCAGTTTCTCTAGAACCTCGGGGAGAGAAGGACAGCGTTCACGTCCCTTAATCTGATCCACCACACGTTTGTACTCCTCGGGAAGGCCAGCTAAGATCTTCTCTATTTGATCTTCCATTGCCATAGGCTGACCTAGGTGAGCCAATTGAGCAAAACGAATTGTGAGCCCTTGAAAATACTCTTCCACGGTCTTCTCACCTTTCTTCCAAGCCGTGATTTGTTGCTTCACCTGCTGAACATGTGAACGACTCGGATTAGCATAGATCTTTGTCAATGTCTGCCAAATTTCAGCAGACGTGGTGGTGTTGGAGAGCAGCGGCTGGACAGAGATGGAGATAGCACCAAGTAAAGCGCTATAGATAAGACGATCTTGTCGATTCCATATCTTGTACTCCGGATTCGGAGTAGTAACACCAGCAGTGGTGTTCGTAGGAGGCGGGACAACAATCGTGTTGTCCACATAACCTGTGAGGTCATAGCCATCGAGGAGAGCCTTGACATGTCGACTCCACATCATGAAGTTGATGCTAGTGAGCTTTGTGGCATTCATCATATTGATGGAGATGATGTTTCGTGATTCACACACAGCAATCGTTTCACCGGAGGATGACGACATGGTGACGGCGTGGAGCGTAGGAGAGAAAAAACTTTTTAGGTATTTGTTTTTGAAGAAGGCTGAATAATATTATTAGAGAGTGAGATTACATTATATAGTGATAGTATAAGGGAGTTTAGGGCTACTCTACACTAATGTATTTACATACGTATCCTTTACATATATATATCTCCTATATGTTGTATCTCTGTTTTCTTGTGAATGTGATCGTTAATACCCTTCCAAAGATATGAGACAGAGTCTAACAGTAAGATGAATGTTGATACTGAAAAAAAAGAAACTCAGATGATGTACCAAGATCTTATCATAATTTTCATCTCTTAGGACACTCAAATATTCAGCCTGTTTTACAATCTACACCATCCATTATTTTGTTAGAGTTTGAGTGCTCATATGCAGCAGTATCATCAAGATTAATTATCCACGCTCAGATATTCAAGAAGAAGATACCATGAGATGAGCTGTTACAGAGCTGTTATGGGGATCAAGACAAAGGTAAAGAAACACCAACCTTAGTACGTTTACAAGTTTTAAGGACACTAATGTCTTGCTGTTACAAAATGTCCTAAGGCATAAAAGGTCTGATAGAAAGAATAAAAGCTCTCGATAGTTCGATCTTAAAGCTCAAAACTGATCACTAAATCAACCTGTTATAAGCCTGAGCTCTTGCTATAATAGGGCCTTTTCAAGCTCTCGATAGTTTTTTCTGGCTATGTCAAAATAGTAAAGTCCTGCAATTACAGTATTTCACAGCTTCCTACTTAATCAATTCAAAGAGAACCAAGATCAGGTTTTTCAGTATCTAAAATGTGATCAGTTAACAAACTGTTAAACCGTAACATTGCTTATACATACACCCACAACACCTGGCGAGCTTTATAAACCTCATTATATGGTAATTAAGACTTGTATCAACCATCGTGATATGGTCATTCAATACAGATTTGAATCAGCTTCTTCATTGTATTTCAGCTTTTTGAGTTTATTTTCTTTCTGATTTCACCAAAAACAAAAACTTTTTGATGTGATTTTTGAATTTTGGAATATAATTGCTTGTATGTCAGTTCTTACAAGAAAGCTTTCATACACTGAAGGCAGAAGTTTGGATTCAGTCAAGCGGTTTGGTAAGTTCCAAATACGTTCTTGATTTTCTTGACAAGGATTTGATCATGCAGAAGAAATAAAAAATACAAAAATCTGATTAAGGTAATCGATTCAACTAAATCAAGGAGTATCAAGCAATAAACAAATTAAAGCATGACTGATTCACTTGTCCTCATCATCACTGTCGATGCCATAAGTGTGACATAGAGATTCAAGTCCCTGTACATTCTTCTTCGGGATTATATTAGAACAGGAATTCATATATATTCTTCTGTGTATTTTTAGGAAGTAGAGTTAAGTACTCTAACGGCTAACTCTTTGGAAAGTCTATATAATCATATCAATACAATCTCTCCAATCCATCGATTGGGATTAAACCTAACATGGTATCAAAGCCAAAGATCTAATCAGCCGCCTCTCTCTCGTTTCTTTTTCTTCTCTTCTCCTACTCTCTTACATATTTTTTTTTCCTTTCTTCTCTTCTCTCTGTTCTTTCGTACTCCTCTGTTTCTTATTTATCTCTCCCTCCACGTTTTGTTTCTTCTTCTTCACTTTCGTCTCGTTTCTCGACCATGGCAAACACCACTCCATCGGCTGCAAATCTCACTCAGATCCGTGCTCATATCCCCATCATTCTCGACATAAACAAGATGAACTACGATTCATGGCGTATCCTCTTTGAAACTCATTGTCTCAGTTTCTCTCTCACATGCCATCTTGATGGCCCCTCTCTTCCCACCACTCCAACAGATACAAACTGGCAACAACTTGACAGCACGGTTAAGATGTGGATCTACGGTATAATATCTGAGTCCCTTCTCAACTCGGTTCTAAAAAATCAGTGCTCTGCTCGTGACGTCTGGCTCATGCTCGAGAACTTGTTTCGTGACAACAAAGAGGCTCGTGCAATCCAACTGGAAAACGAACTCCGCAACTTCACGATTGGTGATAAACCAGTCCATGATTATTGTCAAAAACTCAAATCGATCTCGGATATGCTCGCCAATGTCAATTCTCCAATCACAGACCGCACCTTGGTCATGCATCTTCTCAACGGACTTAGTTCCAAGTTTGATAACATAATTAATGTTATCAAACATCGATCACCCCCATGTTCGTTCGGAGAGGCCAGATCCATGCTCATCAATGAAGAAGATAGGCTCAAGACCAAACGACCATCCATTCCCAATAACGATGACAATGCATCATCTCCTCATGTTCTACTAGCGTCCTCACAACAACAATCTGACACTCGCTCTGCACACTCCAATCAACAGTTTCAGAACAATCGTGGTGGTGGTCGAAATTTCAAAGGCAACCGAGGCGGAGGTCGTGGAAACAGAGAACGTGGCAACAGCTCCTACAATGGTGGAAATTGGGGCTCTGGAAATCAGTCATGGATGTGGCCTAATCAGCTTCAGTGGCCTGCTTCACCTCACTGGCCCATGATTCCTCATTGGCCTAACATGTCTCTGTGGTCCAACTCCCCATGGTCTTCGTCGCCTACTCAACAACGCATGTCGTCTCCCTCTCCTGCCCCCGCTATGACGTCTCGTCCATCTCCGGGAATTTTAGGACCAGTCCCTCCACCACACGGCGCTGCAAATTTTACATCGGCTCAACCTCCTAATGCTTCACCATCAACGGACCTGATTCCCACAGCACTCGCCGGTGCTTTTAACTCCATGACACTAGCGGACCCGTCTGATGCAGCTTGGTACATGGACTCTACTGCGACGGCTCATCTTACGTCTCAGCCAGGTACACTTGAAAAACTCTCTTCCTATTCCTCTCATTCTCTTCCTCGTGTTACTGTAGGTAATGGCTTTCTTCTTCCTGTCACTGCTTCTGGTTCTACATCGTTTTCTTCTTCCTCTCGTCCTCTTCATCTCAAAAATGTTCTTTTATGTCCAAAAATTTTAAAAAATCTAATTTCTGTTCGTCAATTCACTATTGATAATTCTTGTTCTGTTGAATTTGACCCTTATGGTTTTCTTGTTAAGGATCTTCGTACTCGGACTCCTCTCATCCGATGTGATAGCTCCGGTCCTCTCTACTCTTTCACATCTTCTTCATCGTCTCCTTGTGCTTTTGCTTCCACCACCGCTGCGTCCACTTGGCACCGTCGTTTAGGCCATCCAGGCCACTCTGTCTTTCGTATTTTATCTTCTTCAGGTTTATTTGATTGTTCAAAAACAGATTTTTCTTCTTTATGTCATGCTTGTCAGCTTGGCAAACACATTCGACAACCATTTAACACTTCTAACTCTTCTGTTTCTTCCCCATTTGAAATAATACATTCTGATATTTGGACTTCTCCTGTTTCCAGTGTTAGTGGCATCAAATATTATGTTATTTTTCTTGACCAATATACACATTTTGTTTGGATTTATCCGCTTCGTCAGAAAAGTGAAGTTTTTGCAAAATTGTTACATTTTTTTAATTTTATTAAAACCCATTTTCAAGTTCCTATCAAAAGTTTTCAATGTGACAATGGTGGCGAATTTACTAACCGTCAAATGCTGGATTTCTTTTCATCCCAAGGTATTCAAGCGCGTTTTTCTTGTCCTTATACGTCTTCTCAAAACGGTCGAGCCGAACGTACTCTTCGCACACTTAACAACTTTATCAGGGTTCTTCTTTTTCAAGCTCAAATGCCAAACATCTACTGGGTTGAAGCATTACACATGGCTGCTCATCTTTTCAATCTTCTTCCTTCCACCGCTATTAACAATCAAATCCCGTTCACTTGCCTTTTTAAGAAACCAGCTTCTTATGATCATCTTAGAGTGTTTGGTTGTTTGTGTTACCCCAATCTTCTTCCCACCACTCTCAACAAGCTCTCTCCTCGTTCTTCTCGATGTGTCTTTCTCGGGTATCCAACACACCATCGTGGTTATAGGTGTTTGGATCTTGCTACTCGTCGGATAATTATTTCTCGTCATGTCGTCTTTGATGAGGCTACGTTTCCGTTTGCTGTCCCTGTCTCATCTCCCAGTGTGCGACATCATTTTCACTCTCCTTCTTCTCCGCTTCTCATCTCTTTGCCCCCTTCTCCTACACCTCCATCTTGTCCCACAACGCTTACGGACTCACCGTCCCCTCCACCAGCATCTCCATCACCACCGGCTTCTACGTCTCCTCCACCGGTGCCTCCTTCCCCACCGCGGTCACCTTCTCCTCCACTAGCGCCTCATTCACCGGAGGCATCGCCGGCTCCTCCGTCTCCGCCGGCTCCACCTTCACCTCCGGCTCCTCCGTCACCGCCAGCACCTCCAGCACCGGTTGTACCTCAAGTTGCTCCAATCCAGCCTGCACCTCAGCGAATGCATACACGGAGCCAAAGTGGTATTTCTAAACCAAAACAAGTTTTTTCTCTTCATACCACTCACATCTCTCCTCTTCCTCGCTCTCATGTACAGGCTGCTAAGGACCCTTGTTGGAATGGAGCAATGAAATCTGAATATGATGCTCAAATTGCTGCGGGTACATGGAATCTTGTACCTCGCCCTAAGGATACTAACATTGTGCGTTCCATGTGGTTGTTTAGTCATAGATTTACAGCAGATGGCACATTGTCTCGATACAAAGCAAGGTTGGTGGCAAATGGCAAATCCCAACAAGTCGGCGTTGATTGTGAAGAGACTTTCAGTCCCGTCATCAAACCAACTACAATTCGCACGGTGCTTGATCTTGCGGTCGCCCGTGATTGGCCACTACACCAGCTAGATGTAAAGAATGCGTTTCTTCATGGCAATCTTGAGGAGACCGTTTACATGCATCAGCCACCTGGTTTTGTTGATCCAGATAAACCGAACCATGTAATTCTCCTAAATAAGTCGCTATACGGCCTCAAACAATCACCACGGGCATGGTATCATCGGTTTGCTCAATTTGCTACTAAAATCGGTTTTAAAAACAGCAAGACCGATGCCTCTCTGTTTGTTTATCGTCGGGGCAATGATCTTGCATATCTTTTACTATACGTGGATGACATAGTTCTGACCGCGTCTTCCGATGCGGTCCTAAGGTTGATTCTATCCTCTCTTAAATCTGAATTTTTAATGACTGATCTTGGTCTACTTCACTATTTTCTTGGTATTGTTGTTCGCAGGGACACCAATGGACTCTTTCTCAGCCAACATAATTATGCTGCTGATATTCTACATCGTGCGAATATGTCCAACTCTAAACCAGCTACAACTCCAGTCAATACATCCGCCAAACTCCACGCAATTGTCGGACCTCCTGTTGCCGATCCCTCACTATACTGTAGTCTCGCCGGTGCCCTGCAATATCTCACTTTTTCGAGACCCGACATCGCATATGCAGTCCAACAAGTTTGCCTCTATATGCATGATCCTCGTGAGCCTCATTTTACAACAATGAAGCGTATTCTTTGTTATCTCAAAGGCACCATTACTGAAGGCTTACACATCACCCGCTCGAAGACGACGACTCTCACTGCTTACACCGATGCTGATTGGGCAGGCTGCCCTAATACCCGCCGCTCAACTTCTGGTTATGCTGTTTTCCTTGGCGAAAATCTTATTTCCTGGTCCTCAAAACGTCAACCGACTGTCTCACGTTCAAGTGCAGAAGCCGAGTACCGCGGTGTGGCCAATGTTGTTGCCGAGACCATCTGGATACGCAACCACCGCCACACTTGTTTATTGTGACAATATAAGTGCAGTCTACCTTTCCACGAACCCTATTCAGCACCAACGCACAAAGCATGTGGAAATAGATATCTTGTTTGTCCGTGAGAGGGTTGCATTGGGACAGGTTCGAGTTCTCCACGTACCATCCTCTCATCAATATGCTGATATCTTCACCAAGGGCCTTCCTACTTCATTGTTCAATGATTTCAAGTCCAGTCTTAACGTTCATCCCTATCACGTTTCGACTGCGGGAGGGTATTAGAATAGGAATTCATATATATTCTTCTGTGTATTTTTAGGAAGTAGAGTTAAGTACTCTAACGGCTAACTCTTTGTAAAGTCTATATAATCATATCAATACAATCTCTCCAATCCATCGATTGGGATTAAACCTAACAGCGAACACAAGAGATTTGTCTTGTTCGAGATTTACCAAAATCTCGTCTCTTATTACTCTTCTTCTTCTTCTTCTCATCAAACACCTCATAGTTTTTGTCTTCCTCTTCATCATCAACCCTAGTGATCCGCTTACCAAATTTTATAGACTTGATGAGCAACTCTTCCTCCACGTTCTCTTCTTCTTGTTTTCTTCTTCTACTCAAAGCCTCAAGCATTGATTCTACACTCACCGAGGCTCGTCTAGACTTCATAGACTTAAGCTCATCAAGCGTAGTTTTAACTTCCATCTCTCTTTTAGATACGACACTTCTCCTCTCTAAACACTCCAATGCGTTTTCTTCAGTTTCCTTCTCCTCTTCAACCTCGTGTCCATTATAAAGACTAGTTGCACCTGATTCGACAGTATAACCATGGTTCTTTGGATCGGTCTTAATTGTCACCTCTGCCAAGCAGTTTATGCACTTGATGTAAAACCTAAATATTTCAATGCCTACGTGCGTCTCGTTGATGACGTCTTCCTCACGGCAATTGAATTTGGTGCCTTGTGACATGTAATTACCACATGTATTACATCGAACACGAACTGGTAGCATAAACCTAATCTTTTTCTGCTGGTTCTTTGGTTTCTGGAGTCGAGGTATCTTGCTCGGATCAAAGTCTGGCGAGTAGTACTTGTTTAGGTTTTTGCGTTCTCCCATAAGTACTTCAGAGACAAGAAACACACACACGAAGAAGAAGAGTCCAACTTCTTTCTCTTGATATATCTCTCTTGCTCTTTCTCTACTTCTCTCTTTGTATTTTCTTGTTTAGATGATCCTTAAAGGTTAGGGCCTTAGGGGACGACGTCCTCCTTATATAGCCACAGCTTCTATATATGTTTTACTTTTCTGAGATATATTCTATTTCCTTATTCTTTGATAAGTCTATCTCTTTGTTCGGAATCGTTACATATTTTCCTTTTTCTCGAAGGTTATTTTTTTTAATGTTTTAAGATTGTATAACTCTTTTTATTGTCAATTTTGATAGACATTTTTATAGCCAAGTTTTCTTTTAATTTAAATTGTATTTATTTTAGTATATTTTTTTAAAATTTAAATTGTATTTATTTTAGTATTTAAGATTAATTTACAATTGTATTTTAATCGTTAATTCTATAATTTAATCCGTGGAGTACCGCGAGCCAATTTTTTTTTTTAATAATTGTAATTTAATCAATTTATTTAAATAAGTATAATAAATATGCATACATGTCAATGAGGAATAAAAATGTTATCTTATTTTACAACGTTAATTTGGATTTGTTTTTTGACATATCGTTAACTTGGATTGTGAATTCTCTATATTAGTTTACGGTATTTATGTTTGCAATATTTTAGGGATTTAGTTATGTATTCTTTTTTTTTTGTCGACTATGTATCTATATTAACATTTTTGAAGTAGCTTTTGTGTTCTACCCTTTCATTTTATGATATTTTCATAATTAATCTCTTGCCGTTTAATTAAATAGAAAGAGTTTAAGATGAATTTTGTAATTAAATCATAATAAAATTGCAAAATTAGAAATGAATATTTATTACATTTAACAAAATTTCCTAAAATCTCTCCCTAAGAAATCAAATATTTCTCCAACATCTTTCTATGATCTTATTTGTTTTTAAACTTATATTATTATATAAACATCTATATTAACATTTTTGAAGTACATTTTGTGTTCTACCCTTTCATTTTATGATATTTTCATAATTAATCTCTTGCCGTTTAATTAAATAGAAAAAGTTTAAGATGAATTTTGTAATTAAATCATAATAAAATTGCAAAATTAGAAATCAATATTTATTACATTTAACAAAATTTCCTAAAATCTCTCCCTAAGAAATCAAATATTTCTCCAACATCTTTCTATGATCTTATTTGTTTTTAAACTTATATTATTATATAAACATATGTATAATAAAAATATAATTTTTTTTTGCATATGTTGCAATTTGAATTTTTTGAAACGGATGTATATTACTCAAACGATACAAAAATAAATGTACTAAAGTATTAATAATAATTGTGTAGCACGGGTCATGTGATGGAACGGGTTATAATTTACATAATTATGATTATAGATATTTTTACGGGTTGCTACTATAGTATAATTCAAAAAATATTTTAATATGAAATTATACTATGTAAACAAATATTATGTCAATATCATTTCATTATTTTAAATATTATACTTATTTAATTAATTTGATCAAATTACGATTATATAAAAATAAATTATCATATAATACTTTACGGGTTAAATCATAGAATTAACAATCAAAATATAGTTGTACACTCTTATATACCAAACAAAATTAATAAAAATAATACATGTTAGGAATGTCGTACAGCGGTGTCCCGCAGGTTAAAATCTAGTTCTATTTATAATTCGAAAAACATTGTTGTAGCAAAACCAATGTTATTTTTGTAGCCATGCATTTTCAATTAGATATTATATTTTCAGTGGTTACAAAATACTATTATTTTCATTATTATTTTATAAATCACGATTTAAAGATTTTTATTAACAAAATATTACATAATTAAATTTATTTTTAATTAGTTACTAATTGCATCTTAAATTGGATATTACATTTACTGATTCGTGATTTTGAGTAAAGAAATCATGATAATTATTATTCATATCAGATTCATTAGTTGTAAAGTTGCATCTACAATGAATATATTGGTTACCATTTTCTTTCTTAAAATATGAATAATTTTAATTTATTTCAAGTTTTAAATAAATAAATTCAATAAGAAATTTTTAAAAAATACTAACAACATTACAGTTGATTAGACTCAACAATATACATTATTTACAAAAACAAAAAGTTAAAATATTTGATGATACTATAACATTTTTGGAGAATGTGTAAGACATATCACATCGGTTAAATATTTTGAACAATGGTTTTAAATCATTATAAACATGACGAATGCTTCCTACAATGAATGAGTATGAAATTTAAGTTATCGGGCTTTCAATTTTAAAATTTTTGTTTGGATTAGTAAAGTCATTTATTTGAGCATTTAAAATTTTTAAATGTTTTAAAATTTTAAAATATTTTGATATTGAAACCTTTAAAATATTCAAATATAATAAAAATATATAGGACTATTTAAAATATGAGAAACATGTAAGAATATTTTTGCAACGGGTCAGAACATGATACACACCACTTAAGTTTTACAATTAAATACTTTGTTATACCAAAAATAAATAATATGCGAAATTGTTCAATTTTACGGGTCTTAATGAACATAATTAAATCAAATTTTAACAATGGTACATACAAAGTCCTATCAACAAAATATACTATTCAAATATTGATGAAATCGAATTTATAATACGAATAAGTTTTACTGATAAACTATATTATGTATCAAACTATATAAATCACAGTAACTCACGTTTTATTTTGTTAAACTCAGAATTATATAGTAGCAAGTAATCAATAATATTTTTACGAATGCAATCTGTTAAAGATTGGTCATTCAACACATATATTTGTTATAGACATGTATGATTTACCATAATCAACTCCATATATTTAACACAGCTTCATGACTAACCATACTCGCTACTGTTTTTGGATAATATTCAATACAAACTCATTAGAAAAATAGTTACTAAAACAGCAAATTCATGATATAAAAATGATATAATTGTGTGAAGTGACCTTAGTCTAGTGGCAAATAATAAGTCCGGGGTGGAAATGGAGATGTGGGAACGTGTTTGGGTCAAACCAGAAGTGTCGGGACCGGGTTAAAGTTTTGAAGGATTTAGCTATGGAGGTGACTTGTGCAAATAAAAGGATCTCGGCTCAAATATGTTCCCGGGGAGAGAGAGTGGAGCAGCTGGTTTCTTAGAAAAAGCCGGCTAGTGGTTGGTTACGGCTAAATACGGATGGAGCTTCTAGGGGAAATCCGGGTTTGGCATCAGCGGGAGGGGTACTACGGAATGAGGAAGGACAATGGTGTGGGGGGTTTGTTCTAAACATTGGGATTTGTTCAGCTCCTTTGCGGAACTCTGGGGTGTGTACTATGGGTTGTATATTGCTTGGGAGCACCGTGTGAGGAGGTTGGAAATTGAGGTGGATTCGGAGATAGTTGTGGGATTTCTTAAGACAGGGATTAGTGAGGCTCATCCGCTGTCGTTCCTGATACGTTTGTGCCATGACTTCATTTCAAGGGACTGTATAGTCCGTGTGTCGCATGTGTATAGGGAAGCTAATCGTCTCGTAGATGGATTAGCGAACTATGCTTTCTCTTTACCATTGGGTTTTCATCCGCTTGCGTTGGTGCCGGATCTAGTTAATGACATTTTTTTGGAGGACGTTCGGGGAGTCATGTTTCCTCGACAAGTCTGGTTGTAATGGTTTTAAGTTTGTTTTAATAAATTTCGAGAGAGGCCTCCCTCCTCCTACCAAAAAAAAATAATAATAATAAGTTCACTGATGGACAGGCACCATCACACCAGGTATCGAGTCCCGCTCCCTACATATTTGTAGGGATTTGGCTAATGGGCCGGCCAATTGTGGTCCAATGCTAACAAAAAAAATTGATATAGTTGTAAAGAAAACAAATCTTAAAATACATTTGTATCACTTAGTAAATTAAAACATATTAATAATAGCCGGATAACTTTCCTCCGCGTTATAGCATGGGTCCGATTCTAGTAAAGTGTAGTAAAAATGATTAATCATATTTTGTACAAGGGAAGGATTCTCAAACATGATTTCATTGCTTGGGTGGCCACAAGACAAAGACTACTCAAATGAATCTTCTCAGCATATTTTCTTTGATTGTGCTTTCTCTAGTAAGATCTTGTCTTACTTTACATCTCAAGCTCATGTTTCTCCTCCACCTTATTTGAAAATGGGCTTAGATGGATGAAACAATTATTTTGATTTGGAGGGAAAGGAATTGCAGGCTTGACTCTCAATTATCTTGATCTCCAACTACGCTAGTTGTGTTGTCACATAAACAATCATCTTTATGTCACATTAGCGTAGTTGGACATAAAGAACACTATTAGATGTAGGTTGGATCCTTTTAGGGAGCACAAAGAAATCTATCTTAATCAGACTCCTACTTATCAATTTGGTTTGAAGTCTTTCATTTTCAAGTTAGTTAAGTTAGAGGGTAAGTTGTTTTTTTTCCTCATCTAGCGGTTTCTTGTAGACCTGAGCATGAAGCGGATAACCAAAAAATATGTGGTGCTTTTGATCGCTTCGTCTCGACCGAATATATGATCTTATGATTTGCTTCAATTATAAAATTTTGGATATAAAATTTGTCGTGATATTTGCGAATTATTTGCTTCGAGCCATCTCAAAAACAAATTTCTATAGAAAAAATTAAAAATATATAGTACATGAAGTAACAATATATGAGATATTAAAAGTTTCTTTTGGCCATGCTTGCAAAATAAGTTCAAATAAAAAATGAAATGTAACAAAGTGTTTTTTAGGATACAAAGATATTAACCAACTAGGATTTAACCCGTGGCACACTCCGGGACAGTATTTGTATTTTAAAATTTTCATATCAATAGCGGTTATACTACGATAGTTTTGCTACTTTATTATACAATTTTTTTTTATCGTAATGATATTGAGTTTGATTGATTTAAACAAAGTAGTTGCGGTTACACATGCATAAATTTACGAAATCATAAGGTTTAGTTCTTAACTTAATAAAAAATTTTAAATGATTAATTTAGAGGTTACAAAAATATTTAGAGGTTGAGAATTAATGTGAGAATATATTGAATTTGATTATATTTTTTTAACTATGCTTTACATATATATTTAAGGTAGGTTTAAATATTGGTTTCCACCCACGGTATACCGCGATATAATATTTATTTATAAATACAACAATGTTAAAAATTATACTTTTTTAAAGTGTAAGATTTAAATTCTATGATTTTATATTTAACCCGTTATACCTATATAATTTAGTAATTAAATATTGCAGTTAAACATTTTAAAGTCTCAAAGAAATAATAGTATTATTAATTCATTATATAATAGACCAACATTAATTATAACCCGTTCGACCGATTGATCCGCAAGCTCTAAATTTGGTTTCATCAAAATAATGTTTTTATCATATTAGAAAACTTTTATTAAATTGATTTTTTCAAGGTAAAATATAAATATGTTTGAAAAAAATTATATCGTTTTTGTTATAAACTTAAAACTAAGGATTAGTATACGGCTTTCATTTTTAGAATTTTTTTGTAAACTATTAATATTTCTTTCATAAATATAAATATCTTAAAGAATAACCCTAAAAAGTTGGAATTTGTTACGGTCATCAAGAAACCAAAATTATAAAATTTTAATTATTTATCATAAATACCTAATTTTAAATAGATATTATTAATACATAATCTCGTTATTGAAATCTTGAAGTATGTTTTGTTTAATTTTTGTAAATTTTTAGAATAAAATATATCGAAATCGAATGTTATAAATAGTTATAACATTATATTTATATATAATATGTTTTAAATTTAATTCGAATTGTAAAATTCATTATTAATATTAGTCGTATAAAAATTAAATTTAGACTTTAAAATCATGTAAATTCTTAAGTATAAGTTTTTTTTTAAATTGAATATGTATAAATATCCTTTTTAAAGAGAAAACTTGACTTAAAGGTTTTATGTCTCGTCTATAAAATCAAATGTATAATTTAAAAAGTAATATTCATTGGTGTATTTAAAGTATTAGCATTATTTATTTATAATTACAAATACGTATTTTGAAAACAAAAAAAATGATTGCTTAATTTGTTTTTTCATATTCCCTTTATCCAAAATCAATTTTTTTATTAAATTTTTTTATTTATTAGTAAAATTTTATTAATATTTTGGTAAGATCCATATTAAATACCCATGGATCTTGATTCTTTTAATTGGATGATCCAAATGTGCTTGTCATCAATACCAAATTACCCTTATTGATTTCTAAATTCTTTTTCTAAAAGCAATAATTAAGGGGTAATTATGGAATTTGAGTCATAATTTTGCAATGTTCCAATTTATACTTCTCTTTTAATATTATAAATAAAATATTTCATTTATAAATTAAAGAATTAAATTTTCTTTTCCTCTAGGAAGCAACATATCTTACACATTTACTAAAATATCGAACACAAAAACGGGTGTTACCATTTATCAACATATCCAACACATGTCCAAAATATGATAATCTAGATACAAGCCGAAATATATAAATACGCAAAGTATATAATAATTTTCATATACATAATTATATATTTTTATATGAATCTAAAATTACATGGATCGAAGCGGATATTTGACTTTTAAAAAGTCATATTCGTGTTTTGATTCGTCGTTTACTAACACTGTGTTTTCTTGCTTCAAAATTTTACGGATATTCGAATATTTCGAATCGAATCGAAGAGAATAGCTAATCGAATAAAAAAATCTAACAAATATTTTGCCCATGCCTAGTTTCTTGACCATTCTATAATCGTTATATTGTATTAAAATAGTATTTTTAAGATTACAAAAAGACTTTAATCGTATTGTATATATTATTTGATACATGATATATGGAACGAAACAACATAAATAAAACATTACTTGTCTGGTGGATTTGTGGTTGCAGAGAAGATGTTAGTAACTCCAGATCTAATAGATCCACGGTGCGACTCGGAGAATAGTGTATCTTCTCTGCCTGATCCTTCCCTTGTTTTGTTACCGTTCATTTGCATCTTCTCGTCTTGAAGCCGTCAGTGTTGTGTGACTATGATTGCGTTTTATTCGCTCAGCCTTTGCCTTTTCACTCACCAGTGGTCTTCTCTCCCAGCCTGTGACTTCCATATGGCTCATTTCCTTTTTAAGCATTAGCTTCGTTTTGTTTGAAGATGTGTTAGCCTTGTTTGTTTGCAGTTGATTCTTCTCTTGGTTGTTGTTCGCTTTGGTTGCTAGCTATCTCGATCATTCGTCGTGCTTGTTTGAGCTCGGGGTTTTCGAGAGGTTAGGCTTCGCTCCTTGTCTTTGCTTTGTAGATCTGTGTTTTATCTGATTGCGTTTAAAGGGCATCTTTCTAGATGGTTTTGGACGTTGTTGTCGCCATCGTCGCATCCGTAAGCAGTTTCGAGTCTTGCTTGTCGGGTTATGAAGTCTTTGGTAATGGTTCGAGAGATCGGCTCTCATCTTGATAGGAGGTGGTTGATGTTATCGTTGGATTGGCCGTGGGCATCCTTGATAAATCTCTTCTAAATGACTTCATAAGAAGAGTTCTTCTTGCTTCTTTAGAGTAATGTGTTACCTTGGGTTAAGCCTAGTTGCCTTGTCTTTTTTATAAGGGTTCGTCCTCTTAGATGGTTTAAGTTTCCTCTTTGTTTCCTTTCCTTTTTGCTTTCGTGTTATGTTTCCGGGAATTTCTAATTGTTTGCCGGTTTTGTTTCCCTCTTGTGGGCCTTTAGACTCCGGAGATATTTTTGTTTTCTGTCGGTTTAAGTTGTTGTTCACCTTGTATCCTACTATTCTTATTAATATTATCCGATGACAAAAAAAAAAAAAAAAACATTACTTGTCTAGAACTTTGATTTTGAACCTGGTACTATAGCTTGATCAAAGAGAGAGAAATCGACACCTTCTTTAAAAGTCTCTCAAAACAGTAACATCACATGAGGATGTTTTTGTTCTTTAGTTTTTGCGCTTTGCCTGAACAAGTGTTGAAAGACGAATCCTTTAATTAAAAAGATGTGACAAATTTACAAAACATCTCTCTCTCTCTCTCAGAGCAAATTAATCTGAGTTGTGTTGTTTGCTGTTAAGTGTTAATACTCTATTTTAATTACAAAAAATCCTCTCTTGCCCTATAGTTTAAGGGAGATTTATGTAAATAGAGTAGATTTTATGTGAAATGACCAGAACCTACCAAATCTTTTTTTTAGAACTTATATGTTTCAGATATTTTTTTATTTACCAGCGTGCCCTTTTTACACGTTATCAAAAAAACTAATTACAAAAAATGTCATTGCCACGTCAGACAAAATGGCAAGTGTCTCCAATAACTCAGCCATAACGTACGATACGGCCAAGTTATGTCATGTTACGGCTGAGTTCTGGACAACGGCTGAGTTTTGGGCCAACGTCTGACTTACGACCATAACTCAGGCAACAGTTACGGCTGACTTTTAAAAATCTGGTTGAGTTATGAGGAAACGGCTGAGTTACGCTAATAACTCAGCCGCAGTTACGGCTGAGTTATAGTCTGATGGTTGAGTTATCAGAAGTTTGCCTGAGTTATGTCTTCGGCACAGCTGACTTAACTTTCTCCGGTTGGCTGAGTTATCGACAACGGCTGAGTTATCAAATGTCGTTACGGTTGACTTATGTTTAAGAGACATAACTCAGTCGTAATTGGCTGACTTAACAGAAAACTCAACCATGTTACGACTGACTTATTGATGAAAGATTAATTACTAATATAGTTTCCAGTTACTGACTTATTTTACGTTACGGCTGACTTATTGACGTTACGGCTGAGTTTGGCATCTTAAAAAACATTTTAGTAATTACTTAAATATTTTTCATGTTGTGGCTGATTTAAGTTGTGTTGATGGCTGATTTATATTGGCTGAGTTACATATTTGTTTGGTGGCTGACTTGCGACTTCAAATGCATATTTCCACGTCATCATTCCATGTCATCATAAACGAGGGAAATACGAAAGGTCGCCCTCTTCAAACCCTGGTTTTTTTCTTTCTTTTCTTACACTCTGTTCTTTTCACCTGAGTTCTTTACTTCTGTTCTTCATTTTCGTTGATGGATCATTCGGTTCTAGTAATTGTTGTGTCTGGTAATTGGGCAAAAAAACATAAATATGTATTTAACACCGACGATAGAGGTTGTAGAGTTGTGTAGATAGATGCGGAAACAACGCACGAGAAGCTAGTGAAATTGGTTCTTGATGACTACGTATTGCATGGGTTGAGCCATAAGGTAAGGATGAGCTACATGCTCTCGTACACGGCTATGAAACATATGTCGCATGATACTCCCCCAGTTTATGTCTCGAATGATCGACAGTTGCAGTGTTATCTAAACCTATTGAGAATCGATCAGCTACGACTTTGTGTTGAGTTTGCGAAGACGAAGGACGGATTGAATGGAAGGACGCAATGGCCACGCAGTTCGGGTTCAAAAGGATAATCTAGATACGAAGACGAGAGACAATTTGATGGTTTCTATTATGATTATAGTGAAAACCTAGAAGATGAAGTCAATGACGATGAACCAGAGTACGAAGAATCAGAGGAGGAAGAAGAAGATGATGAATTTTCAACCCGATTTGATGTTTTCGACGACTCCGATGGTGCGTCATCTGATCTGATGATGATAACTTTACTGTATACGGCGAGCATCAGGAGAACGATGAAAATTTACCGGTTTATTGTCTGTGACATCCTCTAAATCACTGTCAGCCGCTTTGTGTCCCCTTTCTTTTCCTCAACCTTCTTACCATGTTTCGTACCAAAGAAAGCAAGCCATCTCTCTAAACCCTTTGCCTCTCAAGAAACACGACTGTGGAAGAGCTCATATTCTTGGTTTTATATGCACAAACGTGATAATAGAGTATTTTTGTCTACATGTGGATTGCACAAGAGCTTATGCTCATTGTGTTGGAACTGAATTTTCAGAAATAAGTTTCTGAACAATTGCAGATTTTTGACGATGACTTTCCGGCGACTTTTTAGCCAAATTCCGGCCAAACGGCTGAACGGAATTGTGAGCTTGATAGTGCAATGGAAAGGTGGTAACGAGTACTACAAAATGGTATACTCATATGTCAAAAACTGAGTTGAATTGAATGAGAAATAAGGGTGTGAAGTGAGCCACTTGGTCTGATTTTTTGCCAAAAATCCTGAACCAAACCGAACCAAACCAAACCAGTCCTGGCGCGTGCTAATGGGCTTGTGGGCTTGTAGGCTCGTGGCTTTAGGCAATCTTGGAGTTTTTTGGGATTTGTTTAAGCCAAATTTAAGATAAGGTTTGGTGTGCACTCAAAATAATATGCCGAGAATATTCTGCAGAATATGCCTAGCATATCTACAGAAAATGCCGAGGATATTCCCCCGAAACCCTATCTTCTTCTACTCCTACAACTATATAAAGGGGAGGAGGCTCTCATTATTTTACACACTCAAAAACAGAAAAGCATATAAACCTTTCAGTTCTAAACCTCTCTTATCTCTTGCTTATTTCAAGTAAGTTCTTAGTTTTATAGTTTCGAGAGTATATAGTAGATCTAGTTTGTTTGAGTCTATTACTCGTGTGCTCGAGTAATAGTTCGCAACCGGTTGTATCCTGGGATTCATAAATCGTGATAGACCGAAGCACTTACGGCCGATTTATTGAATTAAGGACAAAGATATCATATCTTGCCTCCGGGTTTTAAATTTATGCTTTTAAATTATGTTGTTGTAATGTCCCTATGATATCGTTCTCATTAATAAAATTCGTATTTTTCTCCATTCGATTTTTGCGCTCCTACAATCTTAATTCAATAAATCCGCTTTCTGCTTATCGCTTTAAACGGATTGAGAATTCTTCGAATTTTTTTTAAAAAAACGATTTCAAAATCTTCTTATAACTGTTTCTGCAGTCATCTTGCGGTGCTTACGCGGAAAGTTTATAGAAGAACGTTTTTGTTTATTTACAACTTCTTTTCTACCCCCTCTAACTGCTTCACAAACGCTCTTTAGCGATTGTTGTGGACAGTTCTCTAGAACGTAACCTTTCGGGTTTCCACGAACGCTCTTGTGTGAGTGAGTTTGTGAAACGTAAGGTTCTGCAAACGCTTTCTGAGCGAGCTTGCAAAACTAATTCAGGGTAATTTAGTTACCAGAATTATTTTGATTAATATACTAATCATGTATGTTTATTGTTAACAGAATGTCTGGATCCGATACCAACGTTGATGTTACCAAGGCTCCTGATACTCCTTGATATGATCGTGGCTAGCACGGAACAAGAGGCTACAGAGAAACCGGAGATGGTGGGAAGGATCACTCGTTCAAGAGCTAAGGAGATGGCCAAGGAAGCACACGCATTCATAGCTGACGGGTCATTCAACCTACCAAGGATCCAAGTCTTCAACATATCTAACCTGAAGACTTCACCCGGTGATGAGGACTAGGTAACTTAGGTGAGAAGTTTGTACTCTTTTTCCCATAGCTGAGTTTTGTCCCAATGGGTTTTCTCAGCATGGTTTTTAATGAGGAAAATGGATCACTACGTCGAGTTAGCTAGAAATCATTACCAAAGGGGAATAATGTACTTCTGTACTACTACAGGTCGTCAAGCTTCTGTACTAGTTCAGCCGACTTATGTACTACTACAGGACGTCGGGAAATCTTGCTGTTTTTATTATTTCCTTAAAACGTATTGTTGTTTTGGTTTTGAACTTCTTGTTGTTTGGAGTGTCGTGCCCTAGGGTATTTAAAACCCAAAGCTACGCCTCTTTTCTCTTTAGCGAAGAAGTTGTATGAACAAGTATTGTCACACTTTTTCTCTCAATTCAAATTCTTGAATGCGTTCTAGATTTCCGAGTTTCTATACACTTTGTGATTCAGAAACTCTTCATTGTTACAATCCATACAACCACCTAAACATCTATCTCCATCAAACCATTGTTTCATCATTCAATCTTCTCATATCATCACTCACGTTCATCGCCCATCATCATCGACAAACTCACGTCGCCTATCACCTATCTTCAGCCTTCATTGAAGTTCTATCCTAGGGAGATCATATTACTCCTGCTGACATGGCTTTACGTCTTGCAAAAGAACTAGAAAGCACGACGCTGAGCGATTCCGATCGGGAAACCGTGCGCCGAAATCTGTTCGGTAAGGAGCCAACCCAGAAAGGGATACCCCCCTCTGCATCTCAAGGGATGATGCCAGACAAATTTGATGCAAGACGTGGCAAGACAAGATGCGCTACTATTTGGCCAGCATGCACATCGATAGGTACCTCACTGAGGATCCACCGATACGTCCGGTAAACAACACATATGTGTATGTGGCTGGAAGTATCGATAACTGGCACGAAGGGGATTTTTTGTGCAAAGGTCAGATTCTGAACCGCCTATAGCATGTACAATGACCTGTTCGACCTCTATAGCATGTACAAGACTTTAAAAGCATTGTGGTTGGCTTTGGAGAACAAGTACAAGACTGATGAGTCTGGAATGCAGAAATTCTCAACTGGGAAGTTTCTGAACTTCAAGATGGTGGACTCCAAACCTATTATGGAGCAAGTGGAGGCTTTCCAACGCATCTGTCAAGAGATAGAGTTGGAAGGGATGTCGATCTGTAATGTCTACAAGACGAATAGCTTGATCGAGAAGTTGCCACCAGGCTGGTCGGATTTCAAGAATTACCTTAACTTTAAACGTAAGGCATTGTCTCTTGATAATCTTATCCGCAGGTTGAGGATTGAGGGCAACAATCGTGGGGTTCATCCAGGTGCTCAAAACCAGGGGCATGATGTCAATGTAGCTGAGCATAAGGCCAAGCTGAAAGGCAAGGGTAAAGGGGTGTCTAATCCTCAAAAAGCTTTGAAGGTGTCGTCCACAACGAACTTCATCAAAGGCAAGTGTCATCATTGTGGAAAGATTGGGCACAAGGCTGAAGTTTGCAAAAGCAAAGCCAGAGATATCAAGAGCCAGGCAAACCTAACTGAAGAAGACATGGTTGCAGTGGTCACTGAATGTAACATGGTGGAAGATAATCTAGTGGAGTGGTACTATGATACTGGTGCTACCACACACATCTGCTCTGACAAGACCATGTTCTCCACCTACGTGAAGAACAAGTCAAGTGAGCAACTTTTCATGGGCAACACAGCGGTGTCCAAGATTGAAGGAAAGGGCAAAGTAGTTCTGAAGCTAACTTCTGATCGTGAGCTGACTCTGATGAACGTGAAGCACGTACCTGACATGCGGAAGAATCTCATCTCCGGAACGGCGCTAAGCAAGAATTGTATTTCCATTAATTTTGAGTCTGATAAGCTAGTTCTTAAGAATAATGGGGTGTATCTGGGAAAGGGTTTTGTTAAGGGTGGACTGATCAAAATGTCTGTAGCGACAGTCAATCCGAAAATTGTAGCATCTGCTTCTGTTGCTGAAATGAATAAAAACCCTATTGCTTACTTGGTTGAGTCGTTTACTACTTGGCATGAACGCTTAAGACATGTCAATTATAAAACAATGCGAAAAATGCAGAATTTGAATTTAATTCCAAAATTCAAAACTAACCAAGAAAAATGTGAAGTATGTGTACAGGCCAAACTCACTAAAACTCCCTCACCTCGAGTTGAAAGAACAACCGAACCTATAGGTTTAATTCACACAGACTTATGTGATTTAAAATATGTGCAAACTAGAGGCGGTAAGAAATACTTTGTTACCTTCATAGAGGATTGCACACGATATTGCTATGTATATTTGTTACATAGTAAAGATCAAGCACTGGAAAAATTCAAAGAGTTTACACTCGAAGTAGAAAACCAGCTGCAGAGAACTATAAAAGTAGTTCGAAGTGATAGAGGTGGAGAATATAATGAGACGTTCAATGCATTTTGTAGAGAAAAAGGCATTATACATCAAACGACCGCTCCTTACTCACCAGAATCTAACGGAGTTGCGGAACGAAAGAATCAAACTCTGAAAGAAATGATGAATGCGTTGTTGCAGGAATCTGGGTTAGCCCAGAACATGCGGGGGGGGGGGGGGGTCCCGGCCACCACATACTCAACAGGATACCGCATAAGGTGACTGGCAAATCACCACATGAACTTTGGAAAGGAACAGTACCTTCGTACAAATACCTCAAAGTGTGGGGGTGTCTAGCA
>NW_006238919.1:5300616-5302485 GCF_000375325.1 Capsella rubella | reverse complement strand
AAAGGTCACAATTTGACCTAAGACCGTAGACTGTATCATTATCGGATATGCGCACAACAGTAGTGCTTATCGATTTCTGGTTTATAAATCAGATATTTCATATATTCACGTAAACACGGTTATGGAATCAAGAAATGCATCATTTTTTGAACACATTTTCCCCTGTAGGAAAACTCAAAAACGATCTCGTGAACAACGAGATGCCGCAACCTCAAATGCTGAGGATAGTACTTTAAGTACTATTGCTGGTGAAACAGAACCAGAACCTGAAGAAGAACCGAGACGGAGCAAAAGAGCTCGTAAAGGAAAATCTTTCGGTGAAGATTTCCTTATGGCGTTTTTAGCTGAAAATGTACCAAGGACTTATTCAGAAGCCATGTCCACCCCTGATGCACCTTATTGGAAGGAAGTAATCAATACTGAAATGGACTCTATCAAGCAACATCACACTTACGAGATGGCAGATCTACCCCAAAGTTCTAAACCTTTAGGGAGTAAATGGATTTTCACAATAAAACGGAAAACCAATGGTGATATTGATAGGTACAAGGCTAGACTTGTAGTGCAAGGATTTCGGCAAAAAGAAGGCTTAGATTTCTTTGATACCTATTCTCCGGTAACGAGAATGACTTCGATCAGGATGCTTATAGGCATTGCAGCCTTGCGAGATCTTGAAATACATCAAATGGATGTAAAAACTGCATTTCTCAATGGAGATTTAGAAGAAGAAATCTACATGAAACAACCAGAAGGGTTTGTTACCCCGGGACAAGAACACAAAGTGTGTAAACTTGTAAAGTCACTGTATGGACTCAAACAGGCTCCTAAGCAGTGGCATGAGAAGTTTGACAGTGTGATGATGTCTAATGGCTTTCGCATTAATGAATGCGACAAATGCATATACTTCAAAATTACTCTTTCGGGGTACATTTTGTTATGTTTATATGTAGATGATATGCTCATCATTGGAAGCAACAAAGACATCGTAAATCAAACGAAAAACATGCTCAAAAGAAATTTTGACATGAAAGATTTGGGTCTTGCAGACGTCATTTTGGGGATAAAAATCATAAGAACTGATGAGGGCATTATCCTGTCTCAAACCCATTATGCTGAAAAGATACTTGATCGATTCAAGCATTACTCACATGGGAAGGCAAAAACTCCAGTGGATCTTCAACTTCACTTGACTAAAAATTCTGGTGAACCTGTACAACATGTGGAGTATGCAAGAGTAATTGGCAGTCTTATGTACTTGACAAACTGTACTAGACCAGATTTAGCGCACTCTGTAAATGTACTTAGTCGCTACACGAGCAATCCAGGACATAAACATTGGAAAGCTATAACTAGAGTCTTAGACTATCTACGTTATACCAAAGATCAGGGCTTACACTATGGTAAAGAATCTGTAGTACTGGAAGGATACACTGACGCCAACTGGATCGCAGACTCCAGAAACTCAAAATCCACAAGTGGATACGTGTTTACACTTGGAGGTGCTGCAGTGTCCTGGAAATCTTCCAAACAAACTCTAGCGGCTTCGTCAACTATGGAGTCAGAATTCATAGCTTTGGAAATAGCTGCATCAGAGGCTGAATGGCTTCGTAATTTCTTGGAAGATATCCCAATGTGGGGGAAACCTGTGCCTGCAATACGTGTACACTGTGATAGCCAATCAGCTATAGGCAGGGCACAAAGTACCCTATATAATGGTAAATCTCGTCACATCCGACATAGACATAAAACCATTAGACAACTAATCTCAACTAGGGTAGTCACGATTGACTACATCAGGTCAGAAGACAACCTAGCGGATCCATTTACAAAAGGTTTGACACGAGATAAAGTTTCAAAATCATCAAGAGG
>NW_006238919.1:5300122-5300384 GCF_000375325.1 Capsella rubella | reverse complement strand
GAAGTACTTACAGGATATTTCTTTAAATACAAGCAGTTAGTTAATCACCTTGTGAGTGTGAAATGGGGCCGTTTCTAGGAGAATATGTGAGGCTATACTCTCCAAGTTAACTCATGATTATCCAGGCAAGTTCAAGGCCACAATGAACACAATAGAGAACTTAGTTCTACTAGAAAACGAAGCTGTGTTAGACCTGTTGTCTAAGTTTACATCAAAGTCCGGATGGTTCAAGACATCATGTTCACCATCTGGCCGAGTAAAC
>NW_006238919.1:5296802-5300022 GCF_000375325.1 Capsella rubella | reverse complement strand
GTCTGTCTGTCTAGTCTAGCTAGTCGCGTCAGTCCATAGGGTTAGTTAAGTCGTCATCTGTTTAGACTTATTTCTATTAATGTGGGGGATTGTTGGAACTGAATTTTCAGAAATAAGTTTCTGAAGAATTGCAGATTTTTGACGATGACTTTCTGGCGACTTTCTGGCCAAATTCCGGCCAAACGGCTGAACGGAATTGTGAGCTTGATAGTGCAATGGAAAGGTGGTAACGAGTAATACAAAATGGTATACTCATATGTTAAAAACTGAGTTGAATTGAATGAGAAATAAGGGTGTGAAGTGAGCCACTTGGTCTGATTTTATCCGCAGGTTGAGGATTGAGGGCAACAATCGTGGGGTTCATCCAGGTGCTCAAAACCAGGGGCATGATGTCAATGTAGCTGAGCATAAGGCCAAGCTGAAAGGCAAGGGTAAAGGGGTGTCTAATCCTCAAAAAGATTTGAAGGTGTCGTCCACAACGAACTTCAAGAAGAGCAACCCTGAGAGGAAGTTCAAAGGCAAGTGTCATCATTGTGGAAAGATTGGGCACAAGGCTGAAGTTTGCAAAATCAAAGCCAGGGATATCAAGAGCCAGGCAAACCTAACTGAAGAAGACATGGTTGCGGTGGTCACTGAATGTAACATGGTGCAAGACAATCATGTGGAGTTGTACTATGATACTGTTGCTACCACACACATCTGCTCTGACAAGACCATGTTCTCCACCTACATGAAGAACAAGTCAAGTGAGCAACTTTTCATGGGCAACACACCGGTGTCCAAGATTGAAGGAAAGGGCAAAGTAGTCCTGAAGCTGACTTCTGATCGTGAGCTGACTCTGATGAACGTAAAGCACGTACCTGACATGCGGAAGAATCTCATCTCTGGAACGGTGCTAAGCAAGAATCGTTTTTCCATTAATTTTGAGTCTAATAAGCTAGTTCTTAAGAAGAATGGGGTGTATCTGGGAAAGGGTTTTGTTAAGGGTGGACTGATCAAAATGTCTGTAGCGACAGTCTATCCGAAAATTGTAGCATCTGCTTCTGTTGCTGAAATGAATAAAAACCCTATTGCTAACTTGGTTGAGTCGTTTACTACTTGGCATGAACGATTAGGACATGTCAATTATAAAACAATGCGAAAAATGCAGAATTTGAATTTAATTCCAAAATTCAAAACTAACCAAGAAAAATGTGAAGTATGCGTACAGGCCAAACTCACTAAAACTCCCTCACCTCGAGTTGAAAGAACAACCGAACCTCTAGGTTTAATTCACACAGACTTATGTGATTTAAAATATGTGCCAACTAGAGGCGGTAAGAAATACTTTGTTACCTTCATAGATGACTGCACACGATATTGCTATGTATATTTGTTACATAGTAAAGATCAAGCACTGGAAAAATTCAAAGAGTTTACACTCGAAGTAGAAAACCATATGCAGAGAACTATAAAAGTAGTTCGAAGTGATAGAGGTGGAGAATATAATGAACCGTTCAATGCATTTTGAAGAGAAAAAGGCATTATACATCAAACGACCGCTCCTAACTCACTAGAATCTAACGGAGTTGCGGAACGAAAGAATCGAACTCTGAAAGAAATGATGAATGCGTTGTTGCAGGAATCTGGGTTAGCCCAGAACATGTGGGGGGAAGCTTTGCTTACCACTAATTATTTCCTCAACAGGATACCGCATAAGGTGACTGGCAAATCACCACATGAACTTTGGAAAGGAACAGTACCTTCATACAAATACCTCAAAGTGTGGGGGTGTCTAGCAAAAGTGGTTGTACCACTGTTACGCCCGCGATCCCGAATAGGATCGTTGGTCGAGACTTAGTTCGAGAATGAAGGAGAAAACTCGAACAAGTCTAAACGGAGCTGACCATCAGCTCGAAATGTAGGAAAACGGAAAAGGAAGAAGTATTGATCGAACAATCCAGCTGAAAAGATCAGTTAAGCTAACTCGCCCAGCTGCCGGGTAGTGGTACCAGCTCGACCTCAGCTGCCCGGAAGTAACACCAGCTCGACCAGTTGTTTGGAAGCTCGACCAGCTGTACGGTAGTCGAACAAGTTGTGATGTTCACTCACCGAACGAGCTAATTGGGCAGTGACCAGAGGAAGAGCGAACAGTTATCGGTGAAATGGTGTGAATGGAAGGATTCCAGCGAATCGGTGCGAGTGAAAGGTGCATCGAACAGGTGCCTTTTCGAACGGAAGGGTTTGGCCGAAACACTATAAATAGTGGGTCTCGCCCTCAGTTTTGGACACGTTCGGAAAAATCGGGAAATACTTATATTCTTGAAGTTATCTTCGAGAGAAACACTAAGGAAAGTCGGAATCCGATAAAAGGTTAATACCGGAGACCATAAGATCGGTTGTGTTGTGCATATGGGTTCGATAGTTACATGAGCATGATCATATGCATAACTTTGTCCGGAAGGATTGTTTGGAGAAAAGGGGACGCGGCTCGGCGAGTGGAATCATTGATGATACTCGACCGAACTGATGCGCGGACTACCTCTCTACCGAACATTTGAACGGGCAGAGTTGCTAGAGTAACTTGCATGCAAAACGATGGTGATTAAGTGAACATGTTACTGATTTCCTATGTGGTTTGAGGGAAAGAAGGTGATCGAGGGGATGAAAGGGCTTAGGCGCGAGGACTCAAGGCCGGGAAGATGAGTGGTGATGGATGCTGGGTAGTTAGATCGATTATACAACTTGTAATAGCCTATATGCAAACTCATAAGTTGTATTGAATCCTTACTTATTAATAAAGTATTTGAATGGTTATTTTACTCTCTTTTTGTATATGACTTTAAGTAATGAATCTCAGAATTATTATAAATTGATTGTCTAAGGAATGGGCCCTAAAACTTGGTTAAGTATGGAAAGTTTGTCATTAGTTCGAAAGTAACCTCTCCGGACTTAGATTATCTGGGATGGGGTCTTTCAACCACCTCCTAAAAAGGTCACAATTGGACCTAAGACCGTAGACTGTATCTTTATCGGATATGCGCACAACAGTAGTGCTTATCGATTTCGGGTTTATAAATCAGATATTTCAGATATTCACGTAAACACGGTTATGGAATTAAGAAATGCATCATTTTTTGAACACATTTTCCCCTGTAGGAAAACTCAAAAACGATCTCGTGAACAACGAGATGCCGCAACCTCAAATGCTGAGGATAGTACTTTAAGTACTATTGCTGGT
>NW_006238919.1:5208191-5296702 GCF_000375325.1 Capsella rubella | reverse complement strand
GAGACGGAGCAAAAGAGCTCGTAAAGGAAAATCTTTCGGTGAAGATTTCCTTATGGCGTTTTTAGCTGAAAATGTACCAAGGACTTATTCAGAAGCCATGTCCACCCCTGATGCACCTTATTGGAAGGAAGTAATCAATACTGAAATGGACTCTATCAAGCAACATCACACTTACGAGATGGCAGATCTACCCCAAAGTTCTAAACCTTTAGGGAGTAAATGGATTTTCACAATAAAACGGAAAACCAATGGTGATATTGATAGGTACAAGGCTAGACTTGTAGTGCAAGGATTTCGGCAAAAAGAAGGCTTAGATTTCTTTGATACCTATTCTCCGGTAACGAGAATGACTTCGATCAGGATGCTTATAGGCATTGCAGCCTTGCGAGATCTTGAAATACATCAAATGGATGTAAAAACTGCATTTCTCAATGGAGATTTAGAAGAAGAAATCTACATGAAACAACCAGAAGGGTTTGTTACCCCGGGACAAGAACACAAAGTGTGTAAACTTGTAAAGTCACTGTATGGACTCAAACAGGCTCCTAAGCAGTGGCATGAGAAGTTTGACAGTGTGATGATGTCTAATGGCTTTCGCATTAATGAATGCGACAAATGCATATACTTCAAAATTACTCCTTCGGGGTACATTTTGTTATGTTTATATGTAGATGATATGCTCATCATTGGAAGCAACAAAGATATCGTAAATCTAACGAAAAACATGCTCAAAAGAAATTTTGACATGAAAGATCTGGGTCTTGCAGACGTCATTTTGGGGATAAAAATCATAAGAACTGATGAGGGCATTATCTTGTCTCAAACCCATTATGCTGAAAAGATACTTGATCGATTAAAGCATTACTCACATGGGAAGGCAAAAACTCCAGTGGATCTTCAACTTCACTTGACCAAAAATTCTGGTGAACCTGTACAACAGGTGGAGTATGCAAGAGTAATTGGCAGTCTTATGTACTTGACAAACTGTACTAGACCAGATTTAGCGCACTTTGTAAATGTACTTAGTCGCTACACGAGCAATACAGGACATAAACATTGGAAAGCTATAACTAGAGTCTTAGACTATCTACGTTATACCAAAGATCAGGGCTTACACTATGGTAAAGAACCTACAGTTTTGGAAGGATACACTGACGCCAACTGGATCGCAGACTCCAGAAACTCAAAATCCACAAGTGGATACGTGGTACAAGGGGCCTAACCATCCGTGAGCTGGAAATCTTCCAAACAAACTCTAGCGGCTTCGTCAACTATGGAGTCAGAAATCATAGCTTTGGAAATAGCTGCATCAGAGGCTGAATGGCTTCGTAATTTCTTGGAAGATATCCCAATGTGGGGGAAACCTGTGCCTGCAATACGTGTACACTGTGATAGCCAATCAGCTATAGGCAGGGCACAGAGTACCCTATATAATGTAAATCTCGTCACATCCGACGTAGACATAAAACCATTAGATAACTAATCTCAACTGGGGTAGTCACGATTGACTACATCAGGTCAGAAGACAACCTAGCGGATCCATTTACAAAAGGTTTGACACGAGATAAAGTTTCAAAATCATCAAGAGGAATGGGTTTAAAGCTTACGACTTGAGAGGAGGTTTGATGGTAACCCCACCTACTTAGATTGGAGATCCCATGACGTAGGTTCAAAGGGACAACTAAATCAAGCTAAATCTACCAAAAGCACTGAGAGACAATTGTCTTATCCCAGTTCCTAAAATGATGTACAGTGCTTCCTGTATGTATAGAGGATAAGCATATGGTTTTAATGATTTGAAATCTAGCTTTGTAATATAAGTGAAGTATTTACAGGATACTTCTTTTAAATACAAGCAGTTAGTTAATCACCTTGTGAATGTGAAATGGGGCCGTTTCTAGGAGAATATGTGAGGCTATACTCTCCAAGTTCACTCATGATTATCCAGGCAAGTTCAAGGCCACAATGAACACAATAGAGAACTTAGTTCTACTAAAAACGAAGCTGTGTTAGACATGTTGTCTAAGTTTACATCAAATTCCGGATGGTTCAAGACATCATGTTCACCATCTGGCCGAGTAAACTCGACAGGTATTAACAATGAGTAGGTTCAAAGCTGAAAAACGCCAACAACTCAGATACAGTTAGTTTTCGCATATACTCTCGAAGGTCTGTCTGTCTAGTCTAGCTAGTCGCGTCAGTCCATAGGATTAGTTAAGTCGTCATCTGTTTAGACTTATTTCTATTAATGTGGGGGATTGTTGGAACTGAATTTTCAGAAAGAAGTTTCTGAAGAATTGCAGATTTTTTACGATGACTTTCCGGCGACTTTCCGGCCAAATACCGGCCAAACGGCTGAACGGAATTGTGAGCTTGATAGTGCAATGGAAAGGTGGTAACGAGTACTACAAAATGGTATACTCATATGTCAAAAACTGAGTTGCATTGAATGAGAAATAAGGGTGTGAAGTGAGCCACTTGGTCTGATTTTTTGCGAAAAATCCTGAACCAAACCGAACCAAACCAAACCAGTCCTGGCGCGGGCTAATGGGCTTGTAGGCTCGTGGCTTTAGGCAATCTTGGAGGTTTTTGGGCTTTGTTTAAGCCAAATTTAAGATAAGGTTTGGTGTGCACTCAAAAGAATATGCCGAGAATATTCTGCAGAATATGCCTAGCATATTTACAGAATATGCCGAGGATATTCTCCCGAAGCCCTATCTTCTTCTACTCCTACTACTATATAAAGGGGAGGTGGCTCTCATTATTTTTCACACTCAAAAAACAGAAAAGTATCTAAACCTTTCAGTTCTAAACCTCTTTTCTCTCTTGCTTATTTCAAGTAAGTTTTTAGTTTTATAGTTTCGAGAGTATATAGTAGATCTATTTCGTTTGAGTCTATTACTCGTGTGCTCGAGTAATAGTTTGCAACCGGTTGTATCCTGGGATTCATAAATCGTGATAGAACGAAGCACTTACGACCGATTTATTGAATTAAGGACAAAGATATCATATCTTGCCTCCGAGTTTTAAATGTATGCTTTTAAATTATGTTGTTGTAATGTCTTTATGATATCGATCTCATTAATAAAATTCGTATTTTTCTCGATTAGATTTTTGCGCTCCAACAATGTCTATGTATGTGTGGAGATATTTATCTATTTGGCTAAATCATCAAGTCTTTTCAGTAGAAATTTGTTTTGTTTTGGAGCAATTGTTAGAAGGATTAGAGAATATTAGGCTATGTTCGTTACGTGGTCGTAAAGACCATTATCTGCGACTAAAAAATAAACATTTTGGAGTCCAATTAAATCATTAGAAAGAGTCGCCGAGTTTGTTAAAAACTGTTGACGTTGTTGTTAAAAGAGTCACTCCAATAGTCCAATAGTCGTTTAAAATTCGAACGATCCCTTTTTTGTAAACGAACGATCGACTGTTAAAAGAACAAGCCCACAATCTTTAATTTTGGTTCAAAATTTAGTCACGCTATCCTAAAATGATAAATGTGTTCCCTTGTGTGGTTCCATGACAATGATAGATTCCCGTGTCGATATATATCTATTATCATGTATGCAAGTAAGCACATCAAAGTTTAAGAGTATATATGAATCAAAGAATCAGTTTACAACAAGTATATTGTCTTGTTACTTACAAAAACATACAAAAATCGTAGTGAAGGAAAGTTGTTGAGAATTAGTGAAACAACTCATCCAACAAGAGATGGCCTAGTGAATATAGCTTAAAGCTCAGGCTTTGAGAGAAGGCAATGCCACTAAAATCAAGAGCTGGCAATGATTTTAAACAACAGACAACATTAAGCAACATGATCATAATGACAAGTAAGAATATAGAGAGAAACAATGATAAAGCTAGTTATCGAATCCATACCATTGGATCTTTCAAAGAAAAAGAAAAAAAAAAGTGATGTGACAGTTGAGATAACTCATAGAAACTTGTCATTAGTATAACATAAAACGAAGATATGTGGCACATCATAGAGAAACTTATTCACCCTAGGCAAAGCGTTTCTCCAAAAAATTAGTGATGTCGAGGTACACTCTGTGAGCGACATTCTGAAATAGCGACTATTGTTGTAGTCGCAGTTTGCCTGTTTTCTTGTAGTATATAGACTCAATGCTTGAGGCTTTGAGTAGAATAAGAGAACATTAAGGAATAATTGCTCATTTAGTCGATAAAATTTGGTAAACGGATCACTAGGATTGATGAAGACGAAGACAAAAACTATGAAGCGTTTGATGAGAAGAAGAAGAAGAAGAAGAGACGTCACTGCCGTAAATATCCCATTCAAATCTCTTCTGTTTTGCGTAATCTGAAAGAAGAGTGTGAAGGGACTTGAGTGTTTGTGTCACATGTATGGCTCCGACAGCGATGAGGACAAGTGAATCACTTATGCTTTACAAAAATATTTTGTTTGATACTCCTTGATTTAGTTGAATCGGTTACGCTAATCAGATTTAGTATTTTCTTGCATGATCAAATCCTTGTCAAACAAATCAAGAACATATTTGGAAGTTACCAAACCTCTTAACTGACTCCAAATTGCTCTGCCTCAAATTCTATGACTTTAGTGTAAAGTTGCCCTTGAAAACTTTCGTGTAAGGCTTGACATACAAGCAATTAAATTCAAAAATTTAAGATATTTTGTTTTTGGTGAAAGCAGAAATCAAATAAGCTAAAAAAAACTGAAGTACAATGAAGAAATTGATTCAAATTTGTATTGATTCAACATTTGTATTATAATATTTCTTAGATCATTCGAATTATAACTTGTAAAATTAGTAGTAGAATCAACATAATAACAATAGATCCTTGCTGATCAATTTAGCATGACAACATTACATTACAATCAAACATTTAGATCCTGTTGTTGAAATCTAACCCACCTAGTACTAAAGGTAAACACTTCTCTTTAGAATGACACCACTCTTAATGGTTATACATATGTATCAAAATATTTTGATATTGATTCAAAATCTGTACATTTATTAGATCTTTCTAATTAGAGCATGTAGAACTATTAGTAGAATCAAGAGAACATTACGAGGTCTTTGTTGATCAAGTTATGATTGTCTTTCCCATCTTAGTTTGTGAGATTTTCATCAATTTGATCTAACCATCATCATCTGATGTTACCTCTTCAGAGATACAATAAAGCTGTTGTAGTCTTTTACCATGACTTGACTAGAAAAGGAAGTCTAACTGGTATAAACAATTCAGTAGAAAAATTTAAACGACTCCACAAAGACTTCATTGCTTTGAAACCAGTCAGCCAACCAAAAATAATAATCATCATCATAGCGACCGAAAACTTAAAACCTTGTATCATGTCTCTCGTATAAACCTTATAAAACTTATACAATTTTGCATACTCACAAATGGATTAGTAAAAGAGGCTTTTTGAAAAATATTTCATTTTTATTTTTTCTGATCATAAATAAACTAAAAATAACTAACATAATTATTACAGCAACAAGCGAATATGAGTGGGTTTATTACCTAGAAATATTAAAATATGATGTATTGGCATTTTAGTACATCTTAGAATCTTAATAGGTTATAAGAGAGGAAATGGTTTAGATTCAAAGTTAGGAAAATAGTTAGGAATGGTCTCATCATTCTTTTTTCTTTTAATAACAATATTGGTCAATAATTTGTTCTATAGATGATGGAAAAAAGAATTCAATCACGCAAAACATGATCAAATGTACATGCAAAACATGAGTGTACATTTTTATCTGTACAACTGCATATTTAGGTATATTTGTACACTAATAAGCTAAATAAATGAAATTATGTAATACTTTTCTATTAATGTTCATAAATATATTTATGTACATATGTATAATATATATGATGTATGAATTATACTCCCTCCGTTATATTTTCAATAATATAATATTTTCTTATATAGATGATATTTTAAGTTATTTTGTTTTTTAAAACATAGATGATTGTACCAAATCTATGCAAAACTTTAATTACAGTTATAATGTTTTTAACAATTTATATTTTGCAGATTGTTTTGTCGTTGGTGGAACT
The DNA here is from genome assembly GCF_000375325.1 of Capsella rubella. Taxonomy (NCBI): domain Eukaryota; kingdom Viridiplantae; phylum Streptophyta; class Magnoliopsida; order Brassicales; family Brassicaceae; genus Capsella; species Capsella rubella. The sequence continues at coordinate 5,290,645 of NW_006238919.1, read as the reverse complement.
GTGTTTTGGTAGTTATTAAATAATGAATTTCTTTAAAAATATAACAACTTAAATAATTTGTTAAACAATGTGTATTAGTCTAAAAATACAATAATCATCCAATAGAGAATAAAGGGAGTATTATATAATTATTTCAGTGGCATACTTGTAAAAAACAAATTTTGTGCTTAAAAGTCAGCCAAATAGTAGTAAATAGTGAAAATATACTAATATCTAATTATAAAAAGTTAATATAATAGGGTTCCAGTTATGTTTTATGTTTTAAAAATATACTATTTTCCAATTATCCCATTAAAATATGGGTGAATAACACATCCCACTTTGGTTGTGTAAATTGGCAAGTAAACCCACTTTGTAAGTGTGGTTTTGTTCTTTGTTTTGTAAGTGACTGAGTTGCGTTATGATATTTTTGTCTTTATTTCAGTTCTTATGTGTCGAAGTATTAACATGTGTGTGGGGAGTTTCCAGAACCATTGGATCGTAAGTATCAATTACTATCGAACAATTGTTGTTTTAAAAGAAGAAAATGTTAACTAGATGGAACGGCAGTTGTTCTGTGCATAAAACACACATTTGGAAGGTTTGTTAGTGAAAGAGATACAACAAAAGATTATTAGAAAATTTTAAGTTTGGATGGATGGTAATTTTTTTTACACAACTGATTATAATTATTTTTCCTACGTTTCAAGATTCATTTTGATATACTTTATAACCACATGGATATATATGGTCAAGGTGTTCGTAAAATCAAGTCCAAATTGAAAATTTTCTATTATGGATGGCTTATCACGGATTTGATATTATGATTTCCATCCACCATCGTCATGACATTGGCCATTACTATATCACTCGCATCTGAAAAAATCCGTGTTTAGCTTCGTTTTTTTTCTTTTTTTTAATATTAATTTCATATGATAAGAAAATGTACTCCAAACAAAGATAATACGGTTAAATAAGATGTTAAGATTTTACTTTTCCTCTATTTTTGCTTCATATATGTACACAATAACACAAAAATGGTCCATTAACCAAAAGAAACAAGTAAAAAACAGATCCATCAAAACTTGTTCAATATCATTTTTAAAAATTTAAGTAAAACAAGTAAAACATACTAACACATGAGAAAATACATAAAGTAACATTTTAAAGCGAGTTAATAGCAAAACTTTCATGCCCATGTTCCAATTTTTGGTGGGTGCCAATCAACACCATGGGAGGGTGTCGGTCGACACCACTAATTTTGGTGGTTTGGGAGAGTTTGGCTCAATTGTCGGTTTAAGTGAGTCGGTTTAGGAGAAGCCGTGGGACTTCCCATTGAGACTCTAATCCCAACCAGATTCCCTTCTTCTTGAGTTCTGTTGCACATGCAGAGCGCAATTCACTGCAAATGATGAAGATATAAGGAAAAAGAGGGTCTCCCTGCCTGATTCCTCTTTGGGGGGGGGGGGGGTAACTAATCATTTCACTTGGCCATTTAGAAGGGAAGAGTAGGTAAGTTGTTATACACTGCATGATCCATGAAATTCACATGGGGTGAAATCCCATTCTATTCATTGTAGCACTTATGAAATCCCATTCTAGTATGTCATAGGCTTTGCTCATGTCAGTTTTAAGAGCCATGGAGCATCTTTCATTAGCATCATAGGTCTTAAGATAGTGAAGCATTTTGTGGGTAATTAAGACATTGTCAGTGGTCCTGCCAGGGACAAAGGCTAATTGGCTCAACGAAATAAACATCCTTCTTTGTACACTCAAAACAACAAATTTGAGATTTTCACCTTAATGGCACAATTAGAGGGCGGCCAAAACAGTGAAAGCTCTCACAATATACAAAATAACAAACCATTTTTGTCTCCTTTTAAAAACTCTTTATGAAACTGGTGAAAAATGTTCATGTGCCTAAACTCAGTCTGTGTTTTCTATCTCAGGTTGATTGATTTAGCTTTTTAGTTATGTCTGATGTCACCAACACCAAAAAAGAAACTAAATTTGTCCAAATATTTTACAACAACCATTTTGTTTAATCTCATTATCAAAAGATTCATACCAAAAAAAGAAAAAAATATGTCATCATCAAACATAACTAGAAGGAAATCTCTATGATAATCCTTTCATTAGATTTATATCTTTTAAATGAATGAAAACAAAAAATTTAATTTTTCATTTATTCTTTCTTTTTTTCTTCTTATTTCTTACTAAAATCTTATCTCTGTATTAGTAAAAGAGAAGTACAAAATAGAATGCGGGTCGGGCAAGAGTAAACAATTAACCCGATTTTAATAATTGGATACTTCAAAATTGGATAATAAAATGGGTTTGGATACATATATCATATACTTTCCATATTTAATTTTAGAATTATATTATTTCCATAACTAATTTTAGGATTTCCTAATATTTATCTAACTAATTTAATATAATATACTAAAAACAATTATTATTCTTCTTTCACTTTTATTTGATCTTTTTTTTTTAATTTCTGATATTATACTAAATAATAAAAATGTTTGAAAATTTTTTTAATATTTTTTTGCATATGCTGCAATTTAAAATTTTCAAAACGGACATATAATATTCATTATACTCGGTTAAATATTTTGGACAATGATTTAAAATCATCTCTATATTAGTAAAAGAGAAGTACAAAATTGATAGAGATGCGGAAGCAAGGAAAAAGAAGAGGTATTATGAAAGCCTTGTTGAAGGTGATCAAGATCAAAATCAACAAGAAGGGTGAGAGTCCTCCTCTCGCGACTTGAATACAAGCTTGTTTGGTGGTAGCAAAGCTACCTGTTTTTGGGTTTTTCTTTTATAAATGCTGAACCAAAGATGCATACAAGACTCGATCATGCTTCCTACTTAAAGGCCTAAGAAGATAAAATCAAATAACGAAAAGGACTCAACAATGTAAAAGGTAAAGGATTCATGTATATCCTTTACTTGACAAAGAAGATAACGATAAATGCAAATAAAACCAACATGAATTCGCAAGCCCACGAAGTGTCTGGTTGCGAGGCCCAACAACGAATGTGCGCTGCATCAGGTCCCTCCCGGTGAGGAAGGATTCGTCCACGAATCCGACGTGGGATTGTCACCCCGAAATGGAGTCAAGAACTTCACATTAAACACATCCGCCGTCCGAATATGAGCCGGTAACTTTAACTTGTAAGCATTATCATTGATACGCGCAACAACTTCAACCGGACCCAACTTGCGAGACTTCAACTTGTTATATTCCCGCAAAGGCATTCTATCCTTTGTTAGCACAACCCACACAAGATCACCAGGCTCAAACCGAACAGAACGTCGCTTAGCATCTGCCGCTTTCTTATACTTGGACACGGATGCCGCAAGCGTTGACTGAGCCTGCCGATGCACACGCTGCAACTCGTCGACAAAATCCGAAGCTTCACCGTGCACACGAGTCAAATCAGGAAGAGGAGTGAGATCCAAAGGACAACGCGGAATGAGGCCATAAACAATGCGAAATGGACTCATCCCAACACTTCTGTTAACGGCGTGGTTATGGGCAAACTCCGCCTGGCCAAGTTTCGAGTCCCAGCTTTTAATGTTGTCGCCGACAAGACAACGCAAGAGATCACCCAATGCCCGATTAGTAACCTCGGTTTGACCATCGGTTTGTGGGTGGTAAGCGGTGCTCATGTCCAAGTTCGTGCGCAAGAGTTTCCAAAGAGAACGCCAAAAATGGCTAAGGAAACGAGTGTCACGGTCTGAAACAATAGACGTAGGTAACCCATGGAGACGGTAGATCTCACGAAAGAAAAGTGTCGAAACGTTCACAGCGTCTGTTGTCTTCTTACACGGTATAAAGTGAGCCATTTTGGAAAAACGATCCACCACCACAAAAATAGAGTCATGTCCTCGTTGCGTTCGCGGAAGACCCAAAACAAAGTCCATGCTAATGTCCGTCCATGGTTGCGTAGGAACCGGCAGAGGAAGATATAACCCGGCATTGGACGCTTTGCCTTTCCCTAGCTGACACACACGACAGCGTTCCACAAACCGTTCGACGTCGCGACGCATAGAAGGCCAAAAATAAGAGGACGTGACAAGCTGCAATGTACGATCCCGACCAACGTGCCCCTCATCATGTAATTCCGAGATAATTTGCAACCGGAGGCTGCCTTGAGGAACACACAAGCGCACGCCATAAAATAAGAAACCCTCATGGATAGAAAACTTGTCCGAGAGACCTTGTGAGACGTCCAAAAATATCTTACCAAAGTAAGGATCAGTGGCATAAAGTTCAGCAAACGACGCGAAGCCTTTGACAGAAGTGTGCATTGTCGTGAGTAGAGAATGACGTCGGCTAAGCGCGTCGGCCACACGATTAGTCTTTCCGGATTGATGCTTAATAGAGAACGTGAATTGTTGAAGATACGAGATCCAAGAGGCGTGCCTAGAAGAGACTTTAGCTTGGCTGTCCAAATGTCGTAACGCATCATGATCCGTAAACAACACAAACTCCCGTTGCACGAGATAATGACGCCAATGACGTATAGCTTGGACTACGGCATAAAATTCGACGTCGTACGTACTATAACGTGCACGAGCACCGGCTAACTTTTCACTATAAAATGCCACGGGTTTGCCTTGCTGACTTAAGACGGCTCCGATACCGACTTTTGACGCATCACAGTGAAGTTCAAAAGGGAGGTTGAAATCTGGAAGAACCAACACGGGAGCCGTTGTGAGAGCTTCTTTGATACGTTGGAATGCGATGTCAGCCTCCGCGGTCCATTCAAACTTGCCAAGTTTCATACAACTTGTAATAGGAGACATGATGCCGCTAAAATGAGCTACAAAACGTCTATAGAAAGAAGCGAGACCATGGAAGCTACGAACCTCTGTAACAGTGCGTGGAACCGGCCATGACCGGATTGCCTCAATCTTAGTCAGATCCATGGACAACCCCTTGTCGGAAACGACATAGCCAAGGAACAAAACTTGTGTCACGCCGAACTCACACTTGTGTCGTGCACCAAACAGCTGCTCCTTGCGTAAGACAGATAACACCTCACGGATGTGATCAGCATGTGCCGAGGCCGATGAACTAAAAATCAGTATATCGTCAAAATAGACGACAACGAATTTGCCGATAAAAGGTCGAAAGGCTTGGTTCATAATCCGCATGAATGTGCTCGGTGCGTTGGAGAGACCAAAAGGCATCACCAGCCATTCAAACAATCCTTCTCGGGTTTTAAACGCTGTCTTCCACTCATCGCCGGGGCGAATTCGAATCTGATGATACCCGCTCTTAAGATCAATTTTAGAAAAGACCTTGGCTTTTCCAATCTGGTCCAGCAGATCATCCAATCGCGGAATTGGAAACCGGTACCGGGTAGTGATCTTGTTGATGGCTCTACTATCCACACACATTCGCCAAGAGCCGTCTTTCTTTGGTATGAGGAGAGCCGGTACAGCACACGGACTCAAACTTTCGCGTATATGGCCTTTGGTGAGTAACTCTTCCACTTGTCGCCGGAGTTCTTCATGTTCACTAGGACTCATACGGTAATGTGGGCGATTAGGCAATGTCGCACCCGGAATCAAGTCAATCTGGTGTTGTATGTCACGTAAAGGCGGAAGACCTTGAGGCAGTGCCGGAGGAAACACATCGTGGAACTCTTTGAGAATATGATCAAATTGTGAAGGGACACACGGCGGTATTGGAGTGTCCGGGCGAGTGGTGATCAGTGCGTAAGCAACGCCCTCTTGCTGAAGTGCCTCGGTGAAGCTGACATACGAGCAAAGGAAGGAAGAGGGGCGTGGTGTCGTCGGTGCTGATGGTGTCGTCGAGATATCGTGCGTCGGTGGAGGTTTTGGCGGTGTCGGGAGGAGTAGGATCTGATGTGTCTCCCAAATAAAACTATAAGTATTCTTGGCACCATCATGAATCACCTTTCGATCATACTCCCACGGTCGTCCCAAGATGAGATGACTCACATCCATAGATGCTATGTCGCACCAAGTTCTGTCCTTATAGTGTGGGCCGATCGAGAAAGGAACCATAACACGGTGTGAAATGTGCACGCCAACGCCATCTTGAACCCAACCAAGCGAATACGGCGTCGGATGGATTTCGACCTTCAGACCCAATTTCTGTACCGCATAGTCGGAAATAACGTTACTGCAGCTACCTGAATCGATGATAAAAGTGCAGACTCTGTCAAGGATAGTACAAGTAGATTTGAAGATGTTAGTGTGTAACCATGTATTCGTGCGGCTTGGTGGTGCAAGACATGTGCGATGGAAGACCAACAGTTGGCCCGTGTCGCCTTTTGTCTTTACCGTAGAGTCAATGTTGCTGGTTTCTTCCTCGTCCCCTGAGGAGTCGAAGAGAACATCCTGGTCGCGCTGCGTGTCGTCGGCAAGAAGTCCTCGACGAGTTTGGTTCGGGCACGCCGTCTGTCGATGGCCGCTTTCCCCACACGCGTAACAACGTAGTGCGTTGCGAGAAGAACGACGAAGCTGCGGGTCCTCTGGCTGGCTGCGATTGACTGGCTCCGAAGAAGAGGAATGATCCGGTTTGGTTTTGCTCAGTTCCGGGTTGGAGGGGTTTGTTTCGGTTGGGCGGTTGCGAGACGGAGCGGACCAAGAAGACGAACGAAATTGTTGCTCGAAAGAGGCTGCTCGCCTATGCGCTTCCCCAATGGTAGATGGATCAAATTGTGCTAACGAAGACTGAATTTGTGGCCGTAAGCCACCAATAAAACGAGACACGAGTTGTATCTCGCTGTCATGGATGTCATTGCGTGTGAGTAGCGTGTAGAATTCCTCTGCGTAATCATCAACCGTACGAGAGCCTTGTTTAAGGTTTTGTAGGCGTGTGAACATCGTGCGATCGTAATTATGAGGCAAAAACGTCTCACGTAGTTTCTTTTTTAATTTCTCCCAAGTGTGGATTGGTGCTTTACCCGTACGAAGCCGTGTTAGTTTCGTTTGGCTCCACCACGAGGCAGCTTGTCCTCGAAACTTGGTGGCTACTAAAGCCACGCGCCGATCTTCAGGAACCGTTTTGAAATCCAAGACTTCCTCCACTGCCACAATCCAGTCGAGCAGTTGATCGCCGCGAACCCCTCCATGGAATTCCGGGATCTCCACGCGAAACGCAGCTTCCCACCTTGAGTCCTGGAAACGATCATCGTGACGATGATAGTTGGCCAACTCTCTTTGTTGACCACCATGGGGAGCAAACGGGTTGTCGCCTCCGTGGCCTCCGTGGTGATGATGACGCCCACCAAAATGTTGTGCAATTGTGTCGGTAATCTCACGAAGAGATTCTGTGACTGATGTCTGAAAGTTGAGCTGAGATTCCAGGAGAGATTCCTTGAAATCAGCCCAATCATCTGGGAATGCTCCACGACGAGCATCGTTCCCACCTTCATCCTTTTGTGCTCGCGGCTTCATGAGATCAAGCAATACCAGGAACGGAAACGGCTCTGATACCAACTGATAGAGATGCGGAAGCAAGGAAAAAGAAGAGGTATTATGAAAGCCTTGTTGAAGGTGATCAAGATCAAAATCAACAAGAAGGGTGAGAGTCCTCCTCTCGCGACTTGAATACAAGCTTGTTTGGTGGTAGCAAAGCTACCTGTTTTTGGGTTTTTCTTTTATAAATGCTGAACCAAAGATGCATACAAGACTCGATCATGCTTCCTACTTAAAGGCCTAAGAAGATAAAATCAAATAACGAAAAGGACTCAACAATGTAAAAGGTAAAGGATTCATGTACATCCTTTACTTGACAAAGAAGATAACGATAAATGCAAATAAAACCAACATGAATTCGCAAGCCCACGAAGTGTCTGGTTGCGAGGCCCAACAACGAATGTGCGCTGCATCAAAAATAGAATGCGGGTCGGGTCAAGAGCAAAAAATTAACCGGATTTTAATAATTGGATACTTCAAAATTAGATAATAAAATGGGTTTAGATACATACATCGGATACTTTTCATATTTAATTTTAGGATTATATTATTTCCATAACTAATTTTTGGATTTCCTAATATTTATCTAACTAATTTAATATAATATACTAAAAACATTTATTATTCTTCTTTCACTTTTATTTGATCTTTTTTTTAATTTCTGATATTATACTAAATAATAAAAATGTTTCAAATTTTTTTTAATTTTTTTTTGCATATGCTGCAATTTAAAAGTTTCAAAACGGACATATAATATTCAATTATACTCGGTTAAATATTTTGGACAATGATTTAAAATCATTATAAGTATGACCAATATTAAAACTATTGTTACATAAGCATATTTAAAATATTTGTTTTGAGACATAGATGTAAATTTGGAGACATGATTTTTAATGATAAAATATTATATATCAAACTACGTAAATTTTAGATAGTACATAGGTAGTTTGTTAAAATCACAATTATAATGGTAAAGCGAGTTATGAATAATGTTTTTTACGATATGAATTCTGTTACGGGTTGGTTATTCAAAAAATATATTGTAAGTGTGTAATGTTTACGTCTATTCCTACTTCTATTACAAAAATGGTCTAATTGAACAATTTATCGATAAATATTCTTTTGTGCTGTCAAATTTTGACCCTTTTTTAATTGTATCAAAACTCAATATATTATTATTTATTCGCTTTTTCCTTTATTATTTTATTTAAAATTATTATACAAATATATGATTCACCGTAATCGACTGCACTGTAATAAAATTAAAATGTAATATAATTTAATTCGTTAATTTTTTTTTTTGGTAAAAGGTTAAATAAATTATTTTAAAAAATCCGTTAAACATTATATATAAGTAATTATTTCTCCCGCGCGGTAGCGCGGATCCAAACCTAGTTATCAAATATAGATTAAATCAGCTCTCAATAATTTTGCAATTACTTTTGTTTGATTGCAAGTAGATTCTTCCATTGAGTTTAGACTTTAGAAGTTACATATAATATACACTACTAGGTTGATTTTATTTTATTATTTAACCTTTTGGGTCCAAATGAATCTTCACACATGTTATACAATTTGTCGAAATAAGAAAAAAAATCAAATCTAGATATAATAATAATTATAGTGTAGAGTGTAGACATATAAATGTCGATGCACACACATCATTCACACCTTCGTACAAAACACAACAACAGCGAAATGAACGGAGCAATGCTACCGGAAACTAAACGCGGCGTTTTAAAACCGCACATCATGGTGTTTCCATATCCAGCACAAGGCCACTTGCTTCCTCTTCTAGACTTAACCCATCAACTCTGTCTTCGTGGCTTCACAGTCTCCATCATCGTCACTCCTAAAAACCTCCTTACCTCTCTTCTCTTCTCTTTGCTCATCCATCTGCCGTCTCCGTCATCACTTTACCTTTCCCTCCACATCCTTTGATCCCTTCCGGCGTTGAAAACGTTAAAGACATCGGTGGTCATGGAAACCTTCTGATTATGGCTTCTCTTTGTCAGCTTCGAGAGCCTGTCGTGAGTTGGATAAGTTCTCATCCTAATCCTCCTGTTGCTCTCATCTCTGATTTCTTTCTTGGATGGACTAAAGATCTTGGTATCCCTCGCTTTGCCTTCTTCAGCTCTGGAGCATTCTTAGCTTCGATTCTCCATTTTGTCTCCGACAAGGTTCATGTCTTTCAATCAACTGAGCCTGTCTGTTTGTCGGATCTTCCTGGTTCCCCTGTTTTCAAAACAGAGCATCTCCCTTGGTTAATCCCTCAGTCTCCATCATCGCAAGATCTTGAAAATTTTAAAGACGGCACCATGAATTTTTCGAGCTATGGTTGTATATTCAATTCTTGTGAGTGTCTGGAAGAGGAGTACATGGAGTATGTGAAGCAGAACGTGAGTGAGAACCGAGTTTACGGTGTTGGTCCGCTTTCTTCAATCGGGTTACGTAGGGAAGATTCTGATTCCGGTGTAGATGCAAAGTCGTTGTTGAGTTGGCTCGATGGATTTCCAGACGGATCTGTGCTTTACATCTGCTTTGGAAGTTCTAAAGTTTTGACCAAAGAGCAGTGTGATGCTGTGGCACTTGGTCTTGAAAAGAGTATGACCCGGTTCGTTTGGGTGGTTAAGAAAGATCCGATACCCGATGGGTTCAAGGATCGGGTGGCAGGTCGAGGAATGGTTGTTAGAGGATGGGCTCATCAAGTGGTTATGTTGAATCATGTAGCGGTTGGTGGGTTCTTAAGCCATTGTGGATGGAACTCAGTGTTGGAAGCAATGGCTAGTGGTAAAATGATCTTGACTTGGCCCATGGAAGCAGACCAGTTTGTAGATGCGAGGTTGCTAGTGGAGTATATGGGTGTGGCCGTTACTGTATGTGATGGGGGTAAGACAGTGCCTGACCCGCATGAGTTGAGTCGGGTCATAGCTGAAACAATGGGTGAGCGTGGACACGAGATGCGTGCTCGGGCTAAGGAGATGGGACAGAAGACACATGCAGCAACTAGAGCAGGAGGAAGATCTACTCAAGATTTAGAAAGACTTCTCAAAGAATTGAGTTCTCTCCATGAAGATATGATTCTCAAAGACTTAAGCCATTGATTGATTTAGCTTTTTAGTCTTCTTAGTTAATTCTGGGATTAGCAACGGGATTAAGTTTTTGTCACAAGAAAAGACAAAAAAAATTCTCAAAAAAAAAAACGTGACTTATTTAATATTTGTCAAAAAAATATATTAACTTTTTTTGTTGCCAGAAAAATATGCAAACTAATTTATATATGATAAAAAAATACGTGAAATATTTTGACTTTCCAGTTTACCACATATTATGGTCACGATTTTTAACGAAACTAACACAATAGTAAACATTGTTACTATTACAATCTCGTGAAGAACAATATCTCTTTTCGATATTTTAGTTTTATCTTTAATCTTTGTTTTCTCATATTTAAGCTTTGGTTATGATTAGAAACTTAGGAAAAATAAAAAAATAGGCAAAGGATGTTTATGATTGTGTTAGTTTCGTTGAAAATCGTGACCATGATATGTGGGAAACTGGAAAATCGAAATAGTTCACATATTTTTATCATCTATAAATTAGTCTGCGTATTTTTCTAGCAACGAAAAAAGTTCATGTATTTTTCTCGCAAATATTAAATAAGTCATTTTTTTTTTTGGAATTTTCCCTTAATATATTTATAACTCTATTTTTTATATATTTTTTTGTCATCAATATATTTATAACTCTATGTAGTTTAGTTTAACATTAATATATTAATATATAAACCTAAATCGACAATAATATCGTTTAATTGTAGAATATAAACCATAATTCTCATTTATAACCTAAACCAACATTTAATCCGTTTAATTGTAAAATCTTAACCTTAATCCTTATTTATAGGTGTTCAAAAAAATAAAAATAAAAATCCTTATTTATAAACCAAATCTGGCATATAATTTCGTTTAATTATTAATATTTTAACCCTAATCTCTTTGATAAACTCGAAAAGACTTTTACTTCTCTTTCTATTCCTCTTAATCTCTCCTTTCCGCCGCTGCGATTGAAATTACATGATTTTGGAGTCGCCAGATTAGTTAATGACGCAATCTATGCTATAAATTTGAAGTAGCGATTGTTGCATGTTTTGAATCCATTGATTTGGATATGCGGAGAAGACGATGCACACAAAAAAGTAAATTTTTAAGGCCATGTTCGTTTCTCCATCCAAATGAACCATCTAGATGAATCATCCAGATGATGTTCGTTTAACACTAAAAAAAACATTATCTATGATCATCCAAATGATCCATCTGGATGAATTTTAAAATTATAGGCAAAATTTTGAAAATTATTTGGATGACTTTGTTTGGAGCATTTGGATAGAGATGATTCATCCAAAAATGACAAATGACAAATATACCCTTATTATCCAAATATCCTATTTGTCCACAAAAATTATAAAAAGTTTTTTTTGCAAATATCTCATATTTTATTTGTTAAAAGAAATAAAATAAATATTTCCTCCAAAAACGCAAAATCACGTTTTCCCGCCAAAACGAAAAATTCATGTTTTCTCGCCAAAACGAAAAAATCATTTTTCCGCTTAAATTAAAAAATCACGTTTCCACTAAAATGAAAATCATGTTTTCCCGCCAAAACAAAAATATCATATTTTCCCGCCAAAAACGCAAAATCATGTTTTTCCTCCAAAAATTAAAAGAAATATTTTTCCGCCAAAAACGCAAAACAACGTTTTGCCGCCAAAAATATAAAATGACATTTTTCTGCCAAAACAGCAAAATCGTGTTTTCCCGCCAAAACAAAAAAATCATGTTTTCCCGCCAAAAACGCAAAATCATGTTTTCCCACCAAAAAACGAAAAATCATATTTTCTCGCCAAATTTTTCTTAAAAAAAATTCCCACCCAAAAACGCAAAATAACGTTTTTCCGTCAAAATCGCAAAACACGTTTCCCGCCAAAAACACAAAGTCACGTTTTTGAACCAAAACCGTAAAATGTTTTAAATCTTATAAAAATTATATTTCATGAAATAAATAATTTAAATGTCAAAATATTAATTTATAATTTTTTGGTGTTTATTTTTTAATCATTAACTAAAATTACTATAATTAATATTAATGTGAAAAAATTAGAGCAATACATGGGTATTTTAGTCATTTTTAAAATCTAACCCACCTAGATGAAGATGCAAAATGGAGAAACAAACACATATTCATTCAAATGGATCATCTAGATGAATCTTTTTATTTTTTGTTCGTTTAGTCATCTAGCATTCAGATGAATCCATCTGAATGGATCATCTGGATGGAGATCCAAAATGGAGTAACGAACAAGGCCTAATTAGGATTTTGTAATTTACAGTTTTACGCTTTCAAATACTCACAATAACAAGATATGGTTTGCCGAGAAAAGAGTCACAAGTGAAGTCGTGTAAATTATATGTCGATATAATAATTCTTTTCTTAATTATTTTTCCTACTACGCTAAAAAAAAAACTAATTTTTTATTACACGTTTCTAAATCTCATATCAATAATTTACCATGTGTCGTAAATGTCTAACTTTGAAAACCAAGGTTTATTGAATAAGATGGTATTTTTTGAAGAAAAAAACTTTAATTTTCAATATATATATTTTGTGTGTTTGAGTTTTCATACATGATATATGATATATGGAACTAATACAACAAAAACAAAACATTACTTCTCTTCTTTTTTTTTTGGACAAAAACATTACTTGTCTTAGAACTATGATTTTTACCCTGATAATGTCTATATTCACCGAACTATGCTTTGTATGGTACTATAGCTTGACCAAAGAAAGAAGAAATCAACACCTTCTTTAAAAGTCTCTTAGAGCAGTAACATCACATGAGGATGTTCTTTCGTTTCTTTTTGCGCTTTGTCTGTAGAATTGTTGAAAGACGAATCCTTTTAATTAAAAAGATGTGACAAAATTACAAAACATCTCTATCTCTCTGTCTCTCTGTCTGAGTAAATTAATCTGAGTTGTGTTGTTTGCTGTTAAGTGTTAATACTCTATTTTAATTACTCTCTTGCCTTATAGTTTAATTGTGTAGATTTGATTAATTCACCTCTGCTTGATTTTTGTGTTACGATGTGAACAAACACAAACACAAAACACTGTACACTATTATAATAAGTTCTTTAAAAAAAATAAAAACTTTATTGTTCTTGAGATTTTTTTCTAATTTTAATCTTTTTTGTGTTGTGTGATCTTACTATCTCATTCATCAAAGTTGCTTCCTTTATCACGGTCTAATCAAGATTCAAGAAATTTTTGGGAATGGGCCTCGAGACTCTTCCTTCAAAGTTTTCCCCTTTTTCCCAATAACTTTTCTGGGTTTCCTCGATTTCACCTCTCAGAGTTGGAAATTAGGGTTTTTTGTTTGTTTTCTTGGTTAGGGTTGATTCAAGGTCGAGAGTAATCTTTTTTGCTTTTTGACTCAGATTTATTCGTGCCGCTTTGAACACCACTAGTGAGGTTCTTGAAAGAACTTATTCGTTTTGTGGAATTGTTCTCTGTTGTTGTTGTTGTCTCTTCTGGTTTCGTAGAGAGTTTGAGAAAGTTTTGTTATGCTTTGAATGATGTTTCATGGTCAAGGGTTTTCGAGAAACCGTTGTAATGTTGTGGCAGTTGTGTCTGGAGATAGTAATAACCAGAAAGATGAAGCTCCTCTTCATCTACCCAAGTACCCTTTTCCAGATCTCTCTTCTTCAGGGCGGCTCAAGGTAAAAGGAGTTTTGAAATCTTCTTTTCTAATTCCCTTTTAATTCTCTTAAATGGTTTGCTAGATTGTTGTTTGAAAGTTGGAACCTTTAGTAAGATTGGAAAATGTTGAACTAAGTTGGTTCTGGTTATGTATATAGGGAGTTGTAGCTATAGGTTATATTTGCTTGAATGGCTTCAGAAATTAGTAGACTTGAAGGGAGAATCTTAGTTTTAGTGAATTTTGTGGAGATGTTTAAGTATTTGGTGAATGCTTTGTCAGTGTTTTGCTAATTTGTTAGTTGAAAGTGGGAACCTTTAGTAAGATTGAACAATGTTGAACTAAGTTGGTTCTGTTTATGTATATATAGGGGATTGTTAGCTGGCGAGAGTTGTAGGTATAGGTTATATTTGCTTAATGGGTTCAGCAATTAGTAGACTTGAAGGGAGAATCTTAGGTTTTAGTGAATTTTGTGGAGATGTTTGAGCAGTTGGTGTATGTTTTGTCGTGTTGTAGTTTCAGGTACTGAATAATCCTACGACAGAGGAGTTCCAGGTTGCTGTGAATTCTTCTGCAACGGATTTTGTGTACCTGCAAGGGGAGCAGAGTGGAGATAGTGATGAAGTTGGTCCCTTAGTGTTGGGATATGCTGATTTTTCTACTCCTGATGCTTTGGTTGCTCTGTTTGGTTCCACATTACCAACAACGGTAGGTGTATTTGTTGTTTAACATTACCAGCTGAAGTTAGCTTAACGTCACTAAGATTTTTCTTAATAAATTGATGTTAGTCTCTTGATGATTCACTTAGAAGGCTTTATAGAGTTTGCTCTACATTAATGTTAAGACACTTTTCATAAGAAGAATCATAATGTCTTCCCTGGTTAAGTTTCGGTTTCTAATGGTCCCTAGTGGAAATAATAATATGCCTTGGTTTCATATTGTTCTATTCAGGTTTACCTTGAGCTCCCAAATGGTGAAGAACTAGCGCAAGCACTCTACTCTAAGGTACATCTTTCTTGATAAGCACATTGCACTTCTGTTCCTTTCCTGTTTAGTACGTTTTCTTCTTAGTACCTCTTTGTTTCTCTATTTCAACTATGGTTTACATTAAGAGTCTTTGAAAGGAAGAAACAGCATATAAAAGTCCTTTTGAATAAATTGCTAAATTTGATAGCACATTATGTTTAAGTATTTTTCTTTTGGTGCTTTGGTTCTGCAGGGTGTTCAATATGTTATTTACTGGAAAAATGCCTTTACTAAATATGCAGCCTGCCATTTTCGCCATGCTTTGTTTTCAGTCATACAGAGGTAATTGTTTACCTAAGCATCTGAAAATTGGGATAAGCCTTAATTTTAGCTTGATTACATCTACTAATATATTCTTTTCCCCCCTACGCTACAAATTTAGTTGACTGTGCTATGTTCTCTGGCAATGCAGTTCGTGCAGTGATACATGGGATGTATTTCATGTTGCGGAGGCATCTTTCCGACTGTATTGTACGAGTGACAATACTAACCTTCCTTCAAATAGCAACCGTAAAATGAATTATGAGATGGGACCCTGCTTGCTTGGAGAGCCTCCAAAGATTGACGTGGTTTCACCAGAAGCTGATGAACTAGAAGAGGAAAATTCATTAGAAAGCCTCCCATCAATAAAGATATATGATGAAGATGTTACCGTGAGATTCCTTTTGTGTGGACCACCATGCACACAGGTGGGTTTTGTTGGCCATCTTGCACATTTTATGACGCTTGGCTTGTTTGTGCAAATGTTAGTATTTTTTTGGGCTATCTTCAATTCCCAAGCTGGTTCTCTATTTCAGGATACATTTTTGCTGGGATCTTTGGTGGATGGACTTAACGCTCTCTTGAGAATAGAGGTGAGTAACTTGTTAGTTTACAGTTTAATTTTTTCTTTATTAGTGGGCATACTAAAATGTGTCCAATGAAAGAACAAAAATTAATAATATATGAATATATATGTCTTTAGTCATTTAAAAATAACTTTATCATTTCGTTGTTCCAGATGCGAGGAAGTAAGCTCCATAACCGTTCTAGGTATGTAGTTTATATGGCCAAATGATATGTTGTGCATCCCTTTAATAATCATACAATTAATCATCTTTGATTTTGTGCCTATGGAGTTAGTTTAAAGACTTATTTTGCCTATCAAAATTAAAATGCAGTGCTCCAGCACCTCCTCTTCAAGCAGGAACATTTACTCGTGGTGTAGTGACCATGCGGTGTGATATCTCGACCTGTTCTTCAGCACACATATCAATGCTGGTGTCTGGAAATGCGCAGACCTGTTTCAGTGATCAGGCAAGGGATTATAATCTTTTAAAATATGAGCTCTTCTCTGCATACATGTGCAATGGGGTTAATTATTATCTCCTTTATAACAACAGCTTTTGGAAAATCACATAAAACATGAGGTGATTGAGAAGATCCAACTAGTCCATTCAGTGGTAAACTCAGAAGAAACAAAACGGGTTTTCTCTGAGCCTCGGAGATCTGCCTCAATAGCTTGTGGAGCAAGTGTGTGTGAAGTTTCAATGCAAGTCCCGACATGGGCGCTGCAGGTAAATAATCTCTTTCTCTGCTCAATTTAGATTTCCTGTAGATAGTAACCTCTCGTCCAATCATTTATCATGCACCTTGTTGCCAAGTTTCTCAACAATTTAGTTAGTAAGAGTAGTCATGAGAATTTTAGATGAAAAAGCTTGTTATGAAAATGCAACGAACATTATGAAGGCTTTTCAAGTTCCTGAACGTTTGGGATGCGCAGGACCATTTTTCGTGCTTTATTGCCTCCACTCTCTACGTATAATGCTTTGACATGTTAGGTGGTAACATCCAGATAGCCATGTGATCCATATTCTCTGCAACTTTCTGGATTTTGCTTGCTTAATATGTAGGTAAAAATGAGTTACTCTGCTTTTATGTAGGTCTTAAGGCAGCTAGCACCTGATGTGTCATACCGCAGTTTGGTTATCCTTGGAGTAGCGAGCATTCAGGGGTTATCTGTTGCTTCCTTTGAAAAAGATGATGCAGAACGTTTACTTTTCTTCTGTAGACAACAGATCAATGATAATTCAAATGTTGATGCTCTTCTATCCAAAATTCCTCATTGGTTAACACCTCCCTTACCAACCAGAAAAAGATCCGAGCCATGCAGAGAAAGTAAGGTACTGTTTCGGATGCCACAGGTTAAAACTTTCTCTACACAGAATATTAATTTGGAAGTATCTTTGTTTACAAGCTAGACTTTTTGATTCCAAATTATCGTTGTCTTCATGTATATACTGATATGGAGCTGTCTAAATATATACATTCAGGAAATTGAAAACGGAGGGCCTACATCAAAGAAAATCAATGTGGCTGCTCTGAGACCGATACCTCACACCCGTCGACATAAGATGATACCTTTCTCTGGTTACTCTGAAATTGGAAGATTTGATGGTGACAACACCAAAGGAAGCTTGCCTATGCCTCCAAAGCATGGTGCATCAGGCGGTACTCCAGTAACTCACCGTAAAGCTTTCTCTGGTTCGTACCAGAGAAAGCAAATCATCTCTCTAAACCCTTTGCCTCTCAAGAAACACGACTGTGGAAGAGCTCATATTCAGATTTGTTCAGAGGTTTGCCTTATTTTCCTTGTGATGAATAATAGTTTGAACTTAAAAACCCTTTTAACATTGATGTTTTTTCCTTTGTGACTTATATGGGTGCTGTCTCTATATGTAGGAGGAGTTTCTAAGGGACGTGATGCAGTTTTTGCTAATACGAGGACATAGCCGTCTTGTTCCTCCAGGAGGGCTAGCAGAGTTTCCAGATGCTGTCCTCAACTCAAAACGGCTTGATCTGTTCAACTTGTATAGAGAGGTAGTTAAACAGTGGTTTGATCAACCGAGGCAGCTAGCATTACATTTGGTGAGCTAAAAATGAGAGTTATTGCAGGTTGTATCACGGGGAGGGTTCCATGTAGGGAATGGGATCAACTGGAAGGGACAAGTTTTCTCAAAGATGCGGAACCACACACTCACAAACAGAATGACTGTAAATGACTGATTTCTAAACTCACTACTTGATTTTTCCTTGACTGATGTCTTAAAACTAACTCTGGTGTCATTATGGCAGGGAGTGGGCAATACGTTGAAGAGACACTATGAGACGTATCTACTGGAGTATGAGTATGCTCATGATGATGTAGATGGAGAGTGTTGCTTAATATGTCGCAGGTACATTAAGAACCTTCTTTCTCTGTCGCGTGAGAATGATACATGTTATTAATAACGCATTGGTTTTTGGTTGCAACAGTAGCACGGCTGGTGACTGGGTGAACTGTGGATCGTGTGGAGAGTGGGCTCATTTCGGATGTGATAGAAGACCCGGCCTCGGGGCGTTTAAGGTAAGCAAACAAACACATACTCGTCATTACATCAATTGCCTGTGTGTAGTTGCTGATTAAACATATGATATGACAGGATTATGCGAAAACGGATGGGTTGGAATATGTGTGCCCAAATTGTAGCGTCTCTAATTATAGGAAGAAGTCTCAGAAGACCTCTAATGGTGGCTTGCTTGTCCCTTAGCTTCACGTTTCATCTTTTTAAGTTTATTTTTCCTTTGAAAACCAATGATTGATTGATTCCTCCTCTGATATTTCACGTGTTTTTCGCAATGCAAGTTTTTTCTATTCATTCTTATGAAGAGTTTTTAAATGATAGATTGCAAACAAAAGGAACATGAGAATGGAAAGAAACAATATAAAAATCGCAGACTGAATTTAAAAGTTGAAATGAATTGGAATTTAACAAGTTCGAACCAACCAAGCTAATGTATCCCTCAAGTCTAATGCCAATTCGCTAAAATGGAGTGAAGTATTAAGCAAAGTATTGATGTGAAATAAATAAAGACATGAAGTGAAGTATCAAATAAAGTATTGATGTGAATTATGGTGTGAAGTAAAGTATGTATAATAAGTGTGAAGAAAGGAATATGCTATGTAATATTCTTTAGGTTATGTACTATAAATAACAAGCTTGGTGAGGTTTGTTCACCATAAGCTGAAGTGTCTAAAATCCTAAATCCTAAGAGTCCTTTGTATTCTCTTGAGTGTGTTCTTATAATATAAAGATTTCTCTTATATATACTCTCTTCCATAAACACTTAATCCCTTTCATCTATTTGTTTCATATATCTCGATCCTATAATACCTCATACGTGGTTGTACCCATTATGTGTCTGTAAATTTGGTATCAAAGCCATGGCAGTCTAAGCTTTGACTCTTCGATATCTAAGAAGTAGTATGCCATATCGTTGTTTTCTATTATATGCTTTGCATGGAAAGTATGCTCTGTGGTTGCCATTTTTAATGGATCCTCCACATCAGAAATCTTGCTAAGTTTGAATGAAAAGATCTAAAGAAAGGATCCGTGAGGTTATAATGCTCGAAGTACCTTGAGGCTTTATTGTTGATGAGAGTTGTTTGCCTCGGTTTGCGTAGCTAATACCTCATGATCATTTCTTTATGCTCTTAGCGCTTAATAAGTCCTATGAAAACAACTTATGGATTATGACTACTTTGAAGATTGAGAAGAAGTTAATAGCATTCTGTCTTGGTTTCTGGTCTCTTCATCTATTATAGAAAATATGTTAACTTTGTCCAAAACACCCTCTTTCCGCAAATCCACCTCTAAAAAAGTAGATTATTTATATGAAATTGAGTACTTGAGTGATGAGTATAAAGTTCCTATTACCCAACTTCCTTTGCTTAATCCTTATAAAGCCTTCTCAAAGCCAAATTCTGCTTTCCCTAAAGTCATCAGACAAGTGTTTGTACCTAACAAACATACCGCTACAGAGCTCGTTCTAGCCTCTCCTCTAGAACAACTTCTGGTCCCTGCAACAGAAGCGGAGCAAATGGTTCCTCTCTACCTTAATGAAGGAATGATACACCATTGGCGAAGTCTTGGCTATACACATCTTCACTATGGAGCAATACGTCTAGCGTTAACCCTTCATGGAAGAAAAAGCTTACTGGTAGTGGCAAGAGCCGCTCTCCTCGACACCAGATACAAAGAGTACCAACATGCTTGCATCGCAACTATCCAGACGACATTAAATGTTAACACTATCTTCGTGACTCTTTTCCCAAACTTTAACGTGGC
Source organism: Capsella rubella (assembly GCF_000375325.1). Lineage (NCBI taxonomy): Eukaryota > Viridiplantae > Streptophyta > Magnoliopsida > Brassicales > Brassicaceae > Capsella > Capsella rubella. The sequence continues at coordinate 5,270,260 of NW_006238919.1, read as the reverse complement.
TTTAGAAGACCCACAAATCTGTCGGAACATGCAGATCCAACTCCTGATTACCGGCGCTCCACAAATCGGAAACACATATGCAGCAACCCTACACCATCAAATAGCGTACAGAGTCCAAAATCATGCTATGGATCTAAGACTTCGCCAAATGGTGTATAATTCTTTCATTAAGGTAGAGAGGAACCATTTGCTCTGCTTATGTTGCAGGGACCATAAACTGTTCTAGAGGAGAGGCTAGAACGAGCTCTTTAGCAGTATGTTTGTTAGGTACAAACACTTGTCTGATGACTTTAGGGAAATTGGAATTTGGCTTTAAGAAGGCTTTATAAGGATTAAGCAAAGGAAGTTGGGTAATAGGAACTTTACTCTCATCACTCATGTACTCAATTTTATATAAATAATCTAATTTTTTAGAGGTGGATTTGCGGAAAGTGGGTGTTTTGGACAAAGTTGACATATTTTCCATAATAGATAAAGAGACCAGAAACCAAGACAGAATGCTATTAACTTCTTCTCAATTTTCAAAGTAGTAATAATCCATAAGTTGTTTTCATAGGACGTATTAAGCGCTAAGAGCATAAAGAAATGATCATGATGTATTAACTATGCAAACCGAGGCAAACAACTCTCATCAACAATAAAGCCTCAAGGTACTTCGAGCATTATAACCTCACGGATCTTTTCTTTAGATCTTTTATTCAAACTTAGCAAGATTTCTGATGTGGAGGATCCATTAAAAATGGCAACCACAGAGTATACTTTCCATGCAAAGCATATAATAGAAAACAACGATATGGCATACTACTTCTTAGATATCGAAGAGTCAAAGCTTAGACTGCCATGGCTTTGATACCAAATTTACAGACACATAGTGGGTACAACCACGTAGGAGGTATTATAGGATCGAGATATATGAAACAAATAGATGAAAGGGATTAAGTGTTTATGGAAGAGAGTATATATATAAGAGAAAGCTTTATATTAGAAGAACACACTCAAGAGAATACAAAAGACTCTTAGGACTTAGGATTTTAGACACTTCAGCTTATGGTGAACAAACCTTACCAAGCTTGTTATTTATACTACATAACCTAAGGAATATTACATAGCATATTCCTTTCTTCACACTTATTATACATACTTTACTTCACACCATAATTCACATCAATACATTACTTCACACCATACTTCACATCAATACTTTACTTGATACTTCACTTCATGTCTTTATTTATTTCACATCAATACTTTGCTTGATACTTCACTCCATATACTTATCTTATATGTAAGTTGCAAGAGACTTCAATGGTATTTGCTAGACCATGGTTACCAAGGTCCAATGCTACTCACTTTGGAAGATTGTGAATCTAGAGTCTCTTATATGTAAGTTGCAAGAGACTTCAATAGTATTTTGCTAGACCATGGTTACCAAGGTCCAATGCTACTCACTTTGGAAGATTGTGAATCTAGAGTCTCTTATCTATATCCGGGACCATTCACGGAAGGAAGTCATTATCAGAGTTCTTTAGAAGATGACGACAATGGCTTCCGAATCGTGAGCCTTTGTGCTCGTCCATCTTGCATCCTCCCTCTTCCGGGGTTGAGGTAACACTTCAGGGGCAAGTATGGGTAGCAAGAGCTATCAAATTCTGAGAAGTTTGTGGAGCTATTGCATTAAAAAATGGGAGGCCTGTCAAAATCCTTTACCGTTGTGCTTTGTATTAGCAACTTTGTTTGTTGTTTCCTTGTCCGGATTCTAATGTTAGTTCTGGAAACAACTTCCCGCGATTTTCTATCTCTCCTCTAGGAGAGCTGCACGATTCTGACTTATGAAATGGGTTTTGGTTGGCGAAACAGAAAGACAAATAGAACCGCAAATTATATGATGCAACTCTAAAACAAGGTTTAAAAAGGTAAGCAAGCTTTGAAAAACTAAATATAATCCTAAAACGTTCATAATTCCTGACTTTCGAGCAGCAGACGTTTGGTTCTTGAGAGAAACAATTTATGTACATGTACATTTGAATAGTTTCAAACTTATGAAACGAATTTGGGAAACGTTTATATACAAAGAGTAGATTGTAATGCGAATGGAGACTACGGGCGTAAACCTGCGTAGAGATCCCTGAGGGCAGTGTACAACGGTTCAGCTGCCTTGGGTTGATCAACCATCCCAAGTAGAATGTCCGATGTGGATAGGTATGGATCGCCATAGAATTTTACATTCATGTCCCTTCTTGTTGCCACCACATTTCCTTCTAGAGATACTCCCACGAATGCCCCTGTTCATACCACACAACTTATCTCAGGTTCTAGATTTACACGACATACCTGACGGCTGACTAGACTATTTTGGATGAGACTATACAATTCCTCTGTAATATTAGATCCTAAGGAGCTACGAGTCTACTAGGCAAATCATAGATAATGAGAAAAGTGAAAGCTGAGGCATGAAGTTGAGATGGTGAAAACCTTTGCTTCGGCTGTAAGTATAGCATACGCCAGAGCCTCTGTCACCAGCTCGAAGGTCAGCCTCCAACACTCTCCCTATAGGTCCTGCAGCTGCACTGCATCCCGCACCTAGAGAGAAGTGCATTCTGCTGCAGAATGCTTTCACCGCTTTCACATCATGCATCACGATTATGAAATCCATCAACTCACCTCCAATCTGACAGAAGAGTACAAAAGTTATTATGTGGTTTCTTCTACGTGTAACTCACAAGTACGAGTTGAATGGAAAAGATAGAGTTTACCTGAGCACCCCATCCCAAACCTACTGACAGTATGGCAGATGGAGCAGACCATGACCCATCTGATCTCCGAGATATTACCAGACCAGTCCCGAGTTTGTACGACAGTAAAGCCCCAACCTTAGCAACTGTTATGATTGCCAAACCTTTAGCTCGACTAAGAACTGCATGTGGTATGGATTTCTCAGGGTCTAGTGTTGCTACCTGTGTATTTCGTTAACCGATTAAACAAACATCAATGATCATTTCATGTGCACCTTAACATTTGTTACTCATTTCTCTACTTGAAGATCTTAGTCAACAACATTAACACATGTACTTTAAGAAATTGGATGAAAAATCAAACCTGGCAGTAACCTCTCAGCGTAATAGATGCCTTGTATATCTCATCTTCCATGGATAGACCAACGGGAAGATTCAACCATCCTCTTGAGCAAGTCCAATCCACAACATCATGTTTTGCAACTTGCACAGCATTACTAATAGAGTTAATGAGAACACCTTGCAAAGGATCAAGCCTTTCGTAGCAAGAATCACAAACTCTCTGAGGATTCCTTTCCCGAAACCGACTAGGCATTAAACACCTCCCTTTCGAACAATTCCTACAAAACACCCCTCCGCAGAACCGACAATGATGTCTCCCACACGTAATTGCAGTAAAAGGAGAAGAACACTGCATACAAGTAGTAGTCGAACTATCAGGCAACCACTCAGGAGGTTCAGCTTCAAGCAAATCCTTGTAAACACTATAATTAATCCCACTCGGTTCAAGAAGAGGCGGAGCACTCGGTATGTAAACAGACGAATGAACAAAAGTATCTCCGTTCTTGCCAGAGCCGAGAAACGAAACATTCGAAGAAGCGACTTTCTGATCTAACGAACCATTCAAGTCCTTGTTCCTCCCAGTAACTATAGCAATCAAACCAGTCAAAACGTTTTTCAAATTCACTTCAGGTGTCTCATTTCTTTGAATCGGATTCGTCGTAGAGAGCTCATCAGCTGAATCATATCCATCATCAACAAAATCTCCAGAGTCTATAATTGGATAATCAGAATCTTTCTTTTTAGAGATTGATTCAATAACAGGCCATTTAGGTCCATCAACATAGCCATCATCATCATAACCACCATCATCATCATCATCATAATCATCATACTTGAATTTGATGTTCTCTTTTCCGTTGAGTGTAGCCATGACTTAGAAATTAAAAAACAAAAATTTCTGCAAAAGAATCAAAACCCAGATCATAAAGTTTCATACAAACTCCATAACTATTGAAAACCCTAATAAAGCTTTTGATTTTGAATTCTAAGGTTATTCGAATCGATATTACAAAATCACGAGAATCGTGGATCAGAATTATAAGATTAAAACACGAACCTGTGTGCTTTTGAAGGTGAAGATGCAAATCAGGAGAAGAGAATTAGCAATTTCGATTTATGGGATTGATTTGAGGAAGAAGAAGAAGATAAAAGGTAGAAGAAAGCAAGAACACGGCGCCTCGGTTTTGAGGGGAATATTTTATTTATTTTATTTTAATAATAAATATACGAAACCATATATTTCGGATTGGTAAGCAAGTCATTAGACGGATTCGTACGTATTTAGTTGGGCCTAATGGGCCTTTGGCCAGGCCTTTTTGTTATTCTGGGTGAATAAATGTTGTTGTTTGCTATGTTGCATGGAAACGGAAACGGATACGCGGAAACGAAACGTTTCGGAAACGAGAAACGAGTTTTTAATAAAATTAAAATATGGAAACGTGTTGGAAACGCTAATAATATATACATATATCTATATATATAATATTAACATCAAACATCCAAACTATATTAATTTTAAATATTCAAAATAACACGTTAATCAAAATATATATACTAAATATTTTAACTAAAAGATAAATATTAAAACACTGAAATCCAAAATTTAGATATTAATATATCATATATTACTGTATATGTGTATTTAAATTAAATTAATCAGGTTTTAAAGGTATAAAAGTAATCACTTTATATATTATAAATTAAAATTTTTGTTTATTGAGTTTCTAAACTAAAAGTCTAAGATTTCGTCGGGTTTCCAAAATAGAAACGCGAGTTTCTATCGTGTTTCTTAAAATAACTTCTTATTTTATTGTATAGAAAATAGCTTCTTATTTTATTTTATTTTGGAGAGTCAAGCTTTTTTCTTTTTTTTTGAAAAAGGGCGAGAGTCAAGCTTTTAACATTGTATTTTGTTCTTTTTCGATATGTCTTTAATTTTTTTTTTATCAAATTGTATTTGACTCAATGATTTAAGAAAATAATAAAACTGAGTAACCTAGCTAATCTAAAAAATGATACTTAATCAAAGAGGTGGGTAAGTTTGTAATCCTAAGAGATAACATTTCAAAAAATGATTGATTTACATGGTTTCTTTTGGTCCATGCCATGACCATAAGCATCACATTCAATGTCTTTATTTCTATCTGATAGTTCATAACTAGACACGTGCCTTAGAAAGTAGAAAACAAGTTCCTACAAAAATATATATTTTAGTACATTTAGTATTAGGTCACTTATGTATAAATTTTTTTACTTGTAAATAAATAAATCTTTCAAAATGTCACTAAAATGAATTTTATTCCAAAATGTTATTCGATTTTTGAAAAATATTATTACAATATATCATTTTTTCAAAATTGTAAACTAAATTAAAAATAAACATTAAACCTTAATTAAACCCTAAATCCAAACCAAAATTTTTAACTTATATCCTTAAAAATAACTTTTAGTTTTGTGATGGTATTTTTAAGTAGAAGAAAACTAATATAATAATGGTATTTTAGGATATTTTCTTTTAAAATTTATTATTACTTTTGGATCGGAAATGTTATATAAATCTAAAATAAAAAATTATCAGTTGCCAAAAGTTCTTTTATAGATAAACAAAAAAATAAATTTAGTCATTTAATTGGTGCAACAATATGTAGAACATGTATTGATAAATTTATATAATAAAAATATATATATTAGAGATTAATTAACTGGCTGCATAAAAGTGTAAGTACCAAAATTCAAACTTATCTATTGTTGAAGATAGAATTGTTTAATAGTTTTGCTTCTTAGATGATGTTTGAGATAATAGAGAACAAAAAAGAGTCAAGCAAGCAATAGATAGCTTGCAATATACGAAATCAAATTAAAACAAATTTTATCAGTTATTGTTCGGATTAAGCAATTATTTTATGTAACCATGAATCATGTATAAAGGTTGGCAATAAATAAAGTCAACGAAAAAAAATCTTTGGGAAAATCAAATTTGAAATTTAGGTAGCCATGACATCTTAACATGTTTCTATTATAATAAATGGAAGATAACTTCATTTAAAAAGAGTTGAAGATCTTAATGCACACATAAATTGAGTTTAAATGACTCAACTGATAAACAATTTGGTTGGAAACACGGATTTTGTATAATTTTTTTTTTCTTATAACATATAAATTTTGTACTTAATTCATTCATCATCTTGAGTTGAAAATATTGTTTAATAATTATATATATATATATATATATATATATATATATATTATTTTCAGTAAATGCTAATATTTTTGGTTTATGTGGATTCAACAACTAACCCAACTTCGTTCACTTGGTTAATTTTTCTTTTTGATATGTTGTAAATATGAAACAAGGTTGGGTTAACTATTTTTATTACAGAAAAATCAATAGATTATATTATATGTTTTGTTAGGTAAGTTTTAAAAAAGAAAATTTGTATTGTATATAAATAATTTTAGCTTTCTGCTATCAACAATTTTAAAAGCTATTAATAATAGAAAATACTTAGTTAATGTATATATTATTATAAGTTGACACACATTTTCGAATGAATATCTGATTTTTCGTGAAGTTTTTTATAAACTTTAGAAAAATGACATTTTTGAAAAATGATAATAAAACGGGTTAATTTTTTATGTATTTAAATCTTCTCTAACATTGTAAGCCATATTTAATTATAATTTTAAATAAATGTAAATATCACGAAACGTTAATAGGAGACAACACCTATAACCCATATGCATATGAAAAAATAATAATCAAGCAACCTGCATGCATGTAATGGGTTTCACTAATGAAACACTACTTAGCATCATCATATGTAGTTTAAATTACGTAAAAGTGGTATTATTGTGTGTGTTTTACTTTAACCTAACGACTTAGCGTTATTGTTCATCTTGATATATATATTTTTTTTCAGGCTGGTTATACGAATATTTAAATCCGATCATAAAAAATGTTTGTATAAATTAATGGGTAAGTCCTACTACTTAGGTTCCTGATCGACCCTAGCTAGTGTGGTTTTGAATTTTTGATACAATATGGCATAAAAATGTATGTGTTAAAGCTAATGGATAAGCAAAAATGAATAGAAGAACCAAGTACTAATAACTCAATTGGTAAAGATTTCTGGCAAAAGCTTAAAAGTCGCCGGTTCGAGTAGCGTTTGGGACGAGACAATATAACATGCTTTGGTCTTGGGACTGAGGAGATGTATGGACTTCGGCCTAGAACCTCTTTGATTATTCAATAAAAAGAATATGAATAGAAAAGTTAAAACATAAAGTATGATGAATCTCAGATAGATCAGCTCATGGCGACAAGGATGAAAACTCCAATTCTTCGGTTATATGGAAACCACACAAATTTCCGAGTTTCGCGAATTTAGAATTGGTGTTTCTTCCTACAACTTGATCATGTGCACTCATTTGCGATCAGTAACATTTTGAGTTGTAATGTTGTTTTTAAATTTTTCATTAAGTGTTTTTATTTTTTTTCGTTTTTTCTGTAAATTTTTAACCTTTTACCCGGAAAAAAAATGAATCTGAGTGATTGACAAATGTATGGGAAGTAATGAACAACGAATCTGCTGGAAGATTCCATTGACTACATCTGTTGTAATTAAATTTGATGAGATTTTGAGAATCTGATTTTATAGAAGAAAGTGCGATAGAACCTATCCACACAAAAACGAGTTGAACACAACACAAGTCTTCTCCCAAAGTTAGTGCCACCTTCGAATCCGTTAAAGAGTAATTTGGTAAGAGAGACACGAAGACATGTCATAAAAATGTAGGATTAGGATTAGAAGTAACACTAGTATCTAGTTTATTTATTTACTTTCCAATGAAAAAGTTATCTATTGTTTTTCTTTTTAAAAATTTAATGATAGAAGTTTAGCAAAACTTTTACTTCTATTTTTTTTTACTATAAACAAAAAACCACGATTATAATTTGTCACATATATTTGTCACATATATTTACTATAATTTTGTTGAAAAATAGCCACGGTTTATAATCGTTGAATATTTATTACAAATTTTGCAAGACTTTTTTATATGTCGTAAAAATATTGCTAATTTTTGATGAAAAATTGCAACTTAAACTTTTGTAGTTAATTAGCAATAAATTTGTAAGAAAAATGTAATATTGCATTTATTATTGCAAAAATATGGCAAAACTTATTACAAAATTTTGACGAATACGATCATTGCAAAATTATGTTGCAATATCACTAATTAGTGTCGTCTTGTGTAAATTAAACAAATCGAATCGATTCAAAACTAAACGAAAATTATACAACATTCGAATAGCTCATATCTTTAAGAAATTGGAACCTATGAGAAATATAATGAAATATATAAAATTAACTATTAGACAATAATACACAATATACTAAAAACTAATCGGAAAAAACTAAAAAAAAAATCTGAAAATACGTCAAAAAATATTTAAAAACAGAAAAAAAATACTTGAATGCATTGTAAACAACCAAAAACTAATTCTTTTTGGGTGCCCATATGCATTTTATATTCTAAAATCAAAACAATTAAGACCGACATGAATTATCCGACATCAATGTTTATTTTTTGTTTGATTCGAAAAATTATTATTTAAACTAAAACATCTCCAAACTAACTTTTTTTTGAAGATATAAAAACTACAATTCTCATAATTTAAAAACTAAATGATCTGGATTAAATAAATACAAACGTGCTTCACTTAAATAAGTAAAAAAAAAAAAGTAAACTTGAAACTTAGAAGAAAAATAAAATAATAATAAAGTAACAACTGTGTATATCAAAAGTGCAGCTCTTCCATTGGTGTCCATACAGCTGTTACTTAAGCTCACGAGAATTTTCCTTAACCAAATTAATATATAATTATATATATATATATATATGTGTGTATTATATATATATGTATATATAATGGATCAAACAAAAAAAATAAAAAAATAAAATCAGAAATTGTGGTTTTCATTTTTCATCAGCACCTTCTTCTTCTTCTCGATCCAAATCCTTTGCCATCGAGAGAATCAAATCAAACAAAACAAACACCTCTCTTCATCTTCTTCATCTTCTTCGTCAGAGAAGAGCTTCTCTCGCGTTAACGAATTCGATTCGATTCTTTTGTGGCATCATCATCTCTTCCACCTACGTAAATCCGAGCTTCGTTTTCTAATCATTTGCTTACACTTCCTGAGTGATGAAGATGATGATGATGATGATGACGATGATGATTCTGTGATCTGTATTTTTTGGAACAATTTCTCTGGATTCGGAAGAATCTGTGTTGGTTTGTGGCTGTATACGAAATTAACCACGGCTTGTTTCTTTGGATAATGCTGTTTTTGTTTCGTGGAGGTTTGATTTGGTTACGTTTGATTCCGGAACTTTGATCTGGTGAATGCTCCGCCGATAATAATTTAATTTTCCCTGAGCCAGCGGCTCGGGGAGAGAGAGATCTGTTAAAAGTTCCAAAGAGATTATCGACGAGCGTTTTGGAAGTTTTTTTAAGCTATGTCTTCATCGCCGTCAACGGAAGATGGCGGTTTGGGCTCATCTCGACCACATTCTCATTACGCTTCTATGCAGGAATTCAAACTCTTCGAAACTCTATCGGTAAATCACTTTTTCAATTTGGGATCAGTAGCTGATTGTATGAGATTTTGATTTGTGTTGAGTTGTTAATTCTTGTGATGTGTCTCTGAGAACTCTTATCATGATACTATTTGCAGAACTTTTAGGGATCAGTAGTAATGGTAGTCTGTGTGAGATTTTTATTTGTGTTGAGTTGTTAAGTGTTATAGTGTGTCTCTTGGTATAAATGTGCTGCTCATGGATGCTTTTCTCTAAAGAAACTTATTATGATACTATTTGCAGAACTTTTACATGATTGGTTGGGATGGAAGTGGAGTTTACAGAGTACTGAAGATTGATCGTCTTGATCCATCTGAGCTTAACATTAGTCAAGATTCGACTCCTTACACAAAGAAAGAATGCTATGAGTTGTTGAAACGGATACACGAAGGGAACAAGGCTACGGGTGGGCTGAAATTTGTGACTCTTTGTTATGGTATCATTGGTATGTGTTTGTCTCTAGTTTGTTCAGGTCTGTCTATTGTTGTGTTTACTTTGAGCTTGTTCTCATATTTTTAACCTACTATATTCTCTCAGGCTTCATTAAATTCTTGGGACCGTACTACATGCTGCTTATAACTGAAAGAAGACAAATAGGTGAAGTTTTTGGTCACAGCGTCTACGCTGTATCAAAGAGCGAGATAGTTGGGTTACAAAATTCTACTGTACAGTGCAACGTTGCTAATTCAAGAGATGAAAACAGGTTATTGAGATTTCTTGTGTTATGTTTTGTTATTTATTTTTGGAATGTTGCTAAAAATAAAAATTCATCCTTTCCACATTTTAATGATCTGAAGTCATCTAACCTATCTTTTCTTATGTGGTGTTTCCAATTTGGTGATGAACAGATACAAGAGACTCTTGTGTATGGTGGACCTTACTAAAGACTTCTTTTTCAGCTATTCTTACAATATAATGAGAAGTTACCAGAAGAATATATGCAATTACGAGACTGGGCATGTTCTCTATGAGAAAATGTTTGTCTGGAATGAGTTCTTGACTAGGGGAATCCGACATCATCTTCAGAATACCCTGTGGACTGTAGCATTGGTGTATGGTTTCTTTAAGCAGGTGAGGATTGTATGTTTTCTGATAGCTCAATGCTAGAAGAAAAATTCAAAATGCATATCTTCTCTTACAGCCATTACCTGAGTCCTGCAGTGTCTTGTTTTATCATTTCTTTATTGCACCAAAGGCCTAGTCAGAAGCTTTCTGTTTCACATACAGATTTCTGTCATATTATATCAATTATGCTCTGTTGTTGAGCTAGTTCAGTTATATGTAGTTATGGTATACTGGCATCTTAAATCTCTAACACCTGGATACTCAAGAACCATGCCTCATTTTGCATGTAGGCCTCTCTTTCTGAATCTGGCCGGGATTTTAAGATCACCCTTATTGCTAGGCGCTCCCGTCATAATGCTGGAACCAGGTAATCATTTTCTTTCACTCCCTAGTCAGGCAATTTAGGTTCTGTGTTAAGCATGTATTCACACTGCAAGGTGTGCCTCCAGAGACTACATGTAAACTTTTCCAAAAAAAACTGCATAGTTAGTCATATCTGGATATCTAGAGCATTGTACAATACCCGATAATAAGAGATGAAAACAATACATTGTATTTGAAATATCACCACTATTCATAGATACCCTTCTTACCTTCTTGTAATATTCTCTTAACATTAGGTACTTGAAGCGAGGAGTAAACATAAATGGCAATGTTGCCAATGATGTCGAGACCGAGCAGATAGTGTCTGAAGATGTTCCTGAAGACCGTCCAATGCAAGTGAGTTCTGTTGTGCAGAATCGTGGCTCAATCCCACTTTTTTGGTCACAAGAAACCTCGCGACTGAATCTAAAGCCGGACATAGTCTGTAAGTTTTGTGGCACTAGAATTTCTGCACTGCTCCCACTCTGTCTCTCCTTTCTATCTTCTCTGTTTGACTGCTTTCTATCAAGTGCAGTGTCAAAAATGGAACCAAACTATGAGGCGACTAGACTTCACTTTGATAACCTTGTAGAACGATATGGAAATCCCATCATCATTCTGAACTTGATCAAGGTGAGTTGCCTAATCCACCTAGTATCTCACTTGGTATCATCATTTTATCTTATGCATCCACACCTTATTGTTCATTTTTTATTTCACAATCAATAGACGAAAGAGAAGAGACCTAGAGAGTCAATCCTCCGGGAAGAGTTTGTTAAGGCAATTGACTTTATAAACAAAGATTTACCTGAGGAAGATCGTCTGCGATTTCTTCACTGGGACCTGCACAAACACTTTCGGAGGTATCTGTTGTATACACCCTTGTGTTCCAGCTGCTAGAATCATGTGAAAGTCCTTTAATATATTTGTAGATTAAAAGCAGTTTTCTGTTTTCTCTCTTTCCAGCAAAACAACAAATGTCTTGGCGCTCCTCGGCAAAGTAGCTGCATGTGCATTGATTCTAACAGGTTTATTTTACTATCAAGTTTCACCAGCCATGAAGATTGAGGGTTACATGAGCTTGTCTTCTTCTTCTGAGTAAGTCCTCTAGCTTGACTTCTTCCATCACTTCTTTATATATTTTCTTTGTCCAACTTATATTTTGTGGTGTCTCAGTTTCCTGTTCTTCAAATTTGATTTAAGATGAACCTTGTTAACATAAATTATTGTATTTTCTTCTTAGTGATGATATTTCTGATATGGTCATTGATTATCATCAGTTTGTAAATTTATTTTAAATGAGTAATAGCATTAACGGCAGGCTGGTAGAGATGATGTAATATAAATAGATTTTGCATACTATTTTTGTAAACAGATGATGTTACCGTTCTGCTGTTTAAAATTGCAGTGCTGACACTGGGGATATATCTCCACACACTAGTTCTGATGATGATAATGAGGATCATGATAGCCTTGAGAAGAAATCTAGTAGGAGTAAGAATATTGCTTATGAAAATTGTGATGTCAAGCCACCCAGGCTTCAGAGTGGCGTTCTTAGGACCAATTGCATTGATTGCCTTGATCGCACAAATGTAGCACAATATGCATATGGTTGGGCTGCTCTTGGGCAGCAGATTCATATATTAGGAATTAGAGATGTACCAGCCATAGAACTTGATGATCCCTTGGCTATTTCGTTAATGGGATTGTATGAGAGAATGGGCGACACACTAGCTCATCAGTATGGTGGATCTGCAGCCCACAACAAGGTAATGCTTATTTATTTTACTCTGAAATTCACAGAAACATCGATTTGGTGTGTCTTGTTCATAGAGAATTGTAATATATCTCTTGCCAAACAATGGGTGATATGGTTCTTAATTTTGTAATTTGATTATGAATAATATTTAGAACCATCGGTGATTCTTGGTTGAGCAATGTCTAGGACCAAAACAAACATCTCAAGTTAACATTTTGAGCATTATTATGTGGATGCATAATGTTGATTCCTAGAATTTCTTGTGGGCAATAGGTTTTCAGCGAGAGAAGAGGCCAGTGGAGAGCAGCAACTCAGTCACAAGAGTTCTTGAGAACTCTGCAACGATATTATAATAACGCCTATATGGATGTAGATAAACAAGACGCCATTAATATGTAAGCTACTTTCTCTCTCTCGTTCTCTCTGGAAACATATTCGTGTTGAACGCTTTTTCAGGTTTGTTACTTTTCTATATGCAGATTTCTTGGCACGTTTCAGCCTGAACAGGGAATGCCGACAATCTGGGAGTTACGATCAAATTCCCTCTCTAATGGACGAAATGGACAGATGGGCATAGGGGAAGATGAAAGGTAGCTTCTGACTATTCAAACATGAATCTGGTGCCAGCTATTTTATAAATCTCATACTTAATTAAGGTTTGAAGTGTTCAATTCTCTCCTTTAGACATACTTCAGTGATTAAGGAGTCCTATGGTTTCTAATATATTCTAGACCTTATCGAGGTGTCTGCTTCAGGATATTTGAGATGGATAGGTTCAAAATCTTTTAATATCAAAATGCATTCTCTAATGTAACTTCCATTCTCTAATGTAACTTTCATGATATTTATCATATTCCATGGGAAGACCAAACTATTTGGACAAGTGAAATTTTCTTAGTTGAGAAAAAAGATTCATGAGAAATGACAACTGGTTTGGTTACTGCATTAAGCTGAATTCTAGAACTTTAAGCTGCTGATAGAAATTATTTAGGGATCTATTTTTTCTTTTTCTTTTTTTTGATGTTTATGACGTACTTTTTTTCTCTTAAAATGTGAAACCTTGATAGTCATGTTTCTTCAGTAACTTGAGCTCGTCGTATAATGCTTTCAGGTTTCTTGTGAAAAGGTGCTTATCAGATGGAAATTTTCTCCATGAAAGTTGCGCTCCGCTATCAGCCATGAGTAGCAATCATGAAAGCATGCCACAAAAAGGTTTCTCGGCGCCATTACAGCATGTGAGCCATAGTCTTTCAGAGTCATCATCTGATATACCAGTTTCTAATGATGTAGCATTAACAAGGTTTGTTTCTATCACTCTTACATCTTATTCTGAGTGGAGATAAGATTATATATTGTTTCACTGTTAGGATTTGTGTTAGTTATGGTAGTTGAACTTATTTTGATAGGTATGCAGTAATTTCTGTTTTAAGCGTCCATGTCATGTTTTGGGCGTTATAATTTTGCTGGGAGAAGATCTTTTTTTAAATAACTTTTATTAATAGGAAGGAGCTCATGTGGTCTTTGGCAGTTTTCTTGGCTCTTCATGGAATCAAATAATTAACCTTAACACATTTGTTTTATTCAGTGAGTTGTAGTATGTTAAACTGACTTTTCCAGCCATAATTTCTATGTAGGTGTACTCATTCGATGCCTAGGAAACAGCTCTTCGGAGATGTGCAAAAGGTTCATCATTTTGGCAGCGACCAAGTTTACTTTGGCGGGGAGGAAGACATGTCTAGTGTCTCCAATTTTGTTGATATTGAGTGGCTTTCATCATCAGAAAATTGCGAGAACATTCTATTTGACAGGTAACAAATACCATGCTTTAAAGAGCATAGATAATCAGAAGTAGTAAATACTATTAAAGCTTGTGACACAGGAGCTTGAAATTGTTAGCCAGTTGAAAATTTTCAAAAAAATCAGTCAACTATCTACAAACCAACTGTCCAAAACCCAAATCGAAGGAACATGACCGAATTGATTAGCCTCACTGATTACTACACTAATTGTTAATTTTTGATGAGATAGAAGCTGATGATAACTTGTGGTTTCTCCAGATATATAAATACCAAGATGTACTTTACTCTTATCTGTCAAATATGGTTGTCTTGATAAATCGTGTTACTTTTGGCAGGTCGTCAGCGTTTACAAGAGATTTGACAGCGGAGAGGTCTTCAACAGAGAATATCACCAATGGAGTAGGACAATCTGCACCAAGTAGAAATGAAAGTGGGTCAAGCAGTAGTAAGGTCAGTAGCTCTTTCTCCATTATTGGCTTCGGTCACAAAGAATTTGGTGGGTTTTTGTTCATCCACGAATGTGTTGATGATGTCTTAGACTAATTAGTTTTCCCATATGAATTCTTGGTTAATCATTTAATCAAATAGATTATAAGGGATGTATAAGATGAGTTCAACGGATGTAACCAGGATCTAATTGACAGATAAGTTACAAGTAGAGAATTTGTTTTTACTCCCTGTTTTTTTCTTACATTACATAATGAAACCAATATGAAATGCCTTCGAGTCAAGTCGAGTCAAGTCGAGTCAAGTCAATTTGTAGAAGCTAAAAGAATTTTCAAGTGTGAATGATCTCTCAGGTGTTAGTTTCACAACTGCAGTTTGATTCTTAATTCTCTTAGAAGATTAGAAACTGTTTTTGCTTATGTGCAAAACTGTATTTGTCGTCAGGGAAAGGAACCGATGGGAACAAAGAATCGGGAGGACTTTCCAGATAGCTTCAAAGAATGGGTAGCATACGGTGAAGCACTCTGCCACTGAGTCCGAAACCTTAGGAACACGGAATGGTACAAAAGAGTAGTATAATACTGAATATAGCTGAAAACATTTGTGCTGCAGAAAATTTCATCTTTCTTTTGAGTACTTCTTCTTTTTTCCCCTTAATTTGTTTCAAAGCCGTTTGTATATAGTGTAATGTTTATATATACAAATCTTGTACGATTCGTGTTAAAATTATTTGTAGGTAATCGTAATCGTAATCCCTTCTTTTATTGCTTTCTCGGTGTATCTGTAATGTTTTGAAGACAAGCACCTGCGTTATATATTGCGTTCGTGTTTTCTGTAGTCCGAGTGAGTGAGAAACTTGATTTGGTTAGACATTGGGCGTGTTCTTTTATTAGTCGCTCAACTAGCGACAACAAAAATTAAAGGCGTGTTCTTTCTTCTCCATCGTCACTGCTAAAAAACTGAAGCTTTTATTTGTGGTCGTGTTGATCGTTGTGTGTCGCTGGAGTCTTTTCTGCCATCAAAATAGTGCAATTTTTCTGACACCAACGCTGGTCGTGCGACTGTTAAAAAGAACACGCCCAATTTCGAAATGGGTCCAAGTTTGTTAATTACCAACGCGATTCATATACCGGATATGCAAAATGTTGTGCTGCTATGCCGATATCATAAGTGGCCCGTTATATCAAGTAACAAAGAAAACATTTCCCAATTAGATAAGATCATATTGTTAGGATTATGAAAAGAGAGTATCACAGATCGTGTGACTCACCCTCTCGCTCTATCTAGCATCAAAAGACTTGTGAAGTTGAACGATTTACAAAAAGAGAAATGTAGCCGTGTTGGATTATATCAGCTCAGCTATAACAACAACTAGAGATGCAACAAGTTGGATATGAAGTTCCATCCCATCATCCATGTCTTCTTATCTGAAGGAGAAGCAAAGTTGAGCTCAAACATTTCTTTTCTTATGTTCTCCCCCGAGTCACAGAACCCGACAAGCTTAGCCACGATCTCCGCGCTCTCTCTCACGTGCTGCATGTTGTGAGGATCTGTCCAGAGTTTGTTGATGAACTGATGCCTCCTCTGTTTTCCCACTGGTGGGATATCCCATTTCAGGTACAGCATCTCTCTTTCCTCTGCTCCTAGCTTTGTGTTTACTCGTTTCGCCAAGTAGTCTCTCTCCTGCTTCAAAGCTCTAATGCTGCACCACCAAAGACAGACATATGCTTGTGAAAAACGTTGGACTTATAGAATCGAATAAAAGGAAGGACAAGGAAAGCTCTTGTGTTACCTTGATGCTACGTAGCTTGCTGGTTCGTCTCCAAGTAATGCAGGACTCGCATTCCCAAGCTCGGCCATGTGCTGTTCGAGCCATGTCAGCCTCCGGAGCTCGACTTCCATGTAGATTTGATCAGCTGGGTCTCCTTTGAATAACATGTAGAATTGTGTCCTGTGGATGATTGAGATGTGGCACAGATGCCATAACATTATGATTTGCTTTCTCTGCTCGTCAAAACACAAGGGCCAATCCATCTGAGATTCATCGGTTGCATCCAACTCTGAAGCAGCACCCGTCTCATTTGCCTCCATTTCTAATACCTAACATGGACAAAATTTTAAGTTACTTAATTTCCTGGATCTGAGAACAGTAGAAAATTTTCCTTTCCAAGGCGAGTATGAACAAATTAGAACATCAGTGAGCACAAGTCACAAGTTTAAACTGACCTGGCAAACAAGAAGCTGTTTCTGGTATTGAAGCTTAGCCACACGTTCTTTCAATCCAGTAACATAATCTTTAATGTTACGTATATTCTCTTCAGCAGCATTCTTAAACATTCGATTCATTCTCTTAACATCGACTGAATTTGCTTGTCGTGATACAGGAGTTCCTTCCCTTGACGGTGTTCGATTGCGGTTATCACCCTTCTTTGGTGGAGTAGCTCCAAAAGACACTGAGGTTGAAGTAGCAGAAACAACATTGCTCTCAGGAGCCTTATTTTCAGTCCCAGAAGACGAATGAGGTGAACATGGTGCCCGGATCATATGCTGTATGTTAGGACTGTTACTTAAGCCAAAGGGAAGAACTCTCTTCTTTTTTACCTGGGTCCTAAAGTCTGGAGTCTGTTCATCTGTCTGATATGACGAGACAAGCATGTCAATAGTGTTCTGAACAGTCTCAAGCTTCTTCTCCATAGCTGCAATTTCTTGAGAATTCAACCGGGTTATTTCTTCCTTCAGGTTAGCTTTATCACCAACTACAATTTCCTCGGTTAAAAGGTTGCTCTTCTGCATGTCCCGGATTTCTAACAGCATTTTTGCAACTTTTTCTGCAGCTTGTTGATCACCCAGTTTATGGGATGTCACTTCTTTATGAATTAGCTCCAGTGCTTGGTTTGCTTCCTCACCCAACTTCTTTTGATGCTTTTCAAGCAAACGAATTTCTTGGACTAGCGCTGTTGGATCTGCTGAAGTTAAAGACTGCCTCATATTATCCTTTCTCCTACCACGAGTTGTTCTGCGGCTTTTCGAAGCAGAATTGCTTGGAATGGACTCCTCCTCAGTACGGTAGGAGAGACACCTTGCCACTTGAGAAATAGGTTCAGACTCATTTGACCCCTGAAACCAATTATATAGCATGTGTGTGAATAAGGATTAAGATATCCCAGAAAATATTGGTATCTCATATTATTAGCGCACATACCTTCTGCTCCTTTGCTTTTCTTTCTAGATCAAGTTCAGATTGTGCAACGTCTCTCTGGCGCTTTAGCTCTTTCATTTCGGATTCCATCTGCCATTAGTATAATTACTAGTGAGACTATAAACACAAGATGCTTTCCCTTAATAAAAATTAAGTCAACGTCGCATATGGTTTAATTTTTTAGTCTGTGAAGTCCACATTTCAAATTTTCAGCAAGATAATTCAAGATATAGATCCTAGTTCTTAAAGTCTAGGTCCATACCTGTTGGATTTTCATCTCTTTCTCAATTAACAGAGACTTTAAGCAGGTAGATGAACTCGGCTCCGGGCTTCTTAACTCTGACTCGAGTTTGGCTACTTTTTGCTGCAGATGTTTCAGCAACTTTTTGTCTGAGACAACCTATAACAGAAAATCACATCCCTAAAATGAGTACCAGCAGAAGTTTATTTTCTATCAAGAACAAGCAAAACCATATTATTTTTAATCAAACAAAAAGAAGTTTGAAAGCATAAGGAGTAATGTTAGTGGAAGAGCGACAATAGAAGGCTTTGAAACCGAATTGATGCATAGCTATGCAGTCATATTAAACTTCAAAGAATGCTCAGTATTGAGAATTCTTTCATAATCATAGATAACTGCATACGCTCTCTATAAGATGATGATTGCTACTCACGAACCAAACCATAGCTTCTATGAAAGGCCAAAGAATAGCTATATGGTGTCAAAGGCAAAGCTATATATAATCATCCTATTTCTGCAAAATGAAAGACCCCCACAAACATCTAACTAAGTCACGTACCATGTTTACTTTAGCACAGTTTGTGACTTCCTTCGCACTCATGGCAAAAGAGAGTGTCTTTTTTGTCTGTTCAACGTGGCTCAGTGCTGGGCTAATTGTACATATAATTGCTGTTCTGGCATTCCCGCCAAGTGAATTTTGCAAAATCCTTGTCAGCTTTGAGTCTCTGTAAGGTACATGATCACTTCTTCTCCCAGAACTACAACAAAAATAACAGAAATAAACAGAACCTTAAGTTTTGCTTTTCCAATCTATGCTGGCACTTCAAAGCAAGGTTTACAGCGATAAAAATATGTTAATATTTTGCTAATATCTGAAAATTCCCTACCGGTGAAAATGTTCATCAAGCTAAAAGGTAATCTAGACATGCCCATAGACAATCATAGTGCTCAATTATTGTGCTTTCTGACCTCAGTTTTCTGATCACTGTTGTGAGTGTCAACAAACTACGGTTAATATGGCTTCCTTCCTTCAATCGTAGACCATCTGCGTTTGTTTGACAAGCACGTTCGCTTCCAGCAAGATCAACAAGATTCTGCACCAATGAAATTATCTTAAATACCAAGTGAAGCTTCAACCCAAAGATAATAAATTGACGTACCAGGGTTGCCATGAAAGACTGCACAC
Source organism: Capsella rubella (assembly GCF_000375325.1). Classification (NCBI taxonomy): domain Eukaryota; kingdom Viridiplantae; phylum Streptophyta; class Magnoliopsida; order Brassicales; family Brassicaceae; genus Capsella; species Capsella rubella. Next base: position 5,250,485 of record NW_006238919.1, on the reverse strand, counting down.
AGCCTGCTATTTCCCTGAGACTGCTCTGGATGGTCTGAATATCAAAAGCAGAGAAAAGCAGAGAACATGAGAAATTGTGGAAAGTAGTTATCTCTACTGTCTAATAGGTACTGTTTCTCCGTGTCAAACACATTAAAGAAATAGAGTATTAATTCAATTATGCAGCATATCACATGAGCATAGATCATACCAGCCGAATAATCTGATGCGATCTTGAACTTTTGTCATTCAAAGCAGTTTCACCTACTTGCCGTTGATCTGTCAAATCAAATGGAAAATTTCATAACATGAAAGAAAAAGATGATATTATATGTTAATGAGGCAATATAGTTCTAAACATATGTACCTAGAATGCTACCATCATCAAATGCTTAAAAATATACAGAACATCTGAACAGGTGATAGGCAGATTACCTTCACAAATGCTAATTAAATGCTGTAAATGTTGTCTGCTTTCTACCACTTCCTCCACCAGATTTTCCACAATGGTTCCTTTCTGCAATATCGACAACATTCTTATACTAGCCGAGACAGTATATGTCTCTTTTAACACTTGACTTAGTGTTTCCGACCATTTACTTACCTCTGGATCATCTAACAGTCGAAGGGGCCCAGTATCACGATTTAAAAGGTCAACCACGGTCTCGTTATAGATCTCTAAAGCAGATACTTTCAAGACGAACCTCCTTTCTTGAGTCTGTATAGATTTCAATAGATCCATGAGTTTAGAAGGAGAATATACCACCTCGAAACTTAAACAATAACTAGGAACCATCAATTTGGTCACTCACTTTTCTTATATGCTCGTATATATCTTTAACAACACTTTCAGTAACCCCCCTCATTGTAAACGTCTTGCCACTACTGGTCTGACCATAAGCAAAAATTGTTGCTGCAATGAATAAAGACAAGAGTTCACGTATCTAGATAATGCATACATAGCTAAAGCTTAACTAAAAGAAAAATATCTTTAGATGATGGGATTTGAGATATCTGTTTAACTACCATTGGTTCCTGCTAATGCAGATAGTGCAACGTCCCTAGAACCACCTTCATAGACCTCTTGAGTTGCACAGGTTGGCTCAAAAACTTTATCTACAAGTACATAGGAAAACAAAGAAGCAAATGAGCTATATAACAAAATTGGAAAGAAAACACAAATAAGCAAATTGAGATTCTACTCAAATACCGAATGAGTATTTCGTTGCAGCCCTCTCAGGATTATGATTCTTAAAAACGATAGTCTGATCATCAGGACATTCCCATGCAATGAGATCATATTTGGCTTGTTCCCTCCAATTCAATGGTCTCATCCGAACAGTCACAAGAATCTTCTCCTCTGTAACTTTGGAACCACCAGGTGTATAAGGATTATTAACCCTATCTATCTTACTCAACGGTGTTCTCGGAGGTCCCATCATCTTCTCTCTACACACAAAATCGAAAACCAAAATTAGAAACTCCTAAACAAAACTACTCTGCATCTATAATCAATTCACCCTAATCAATCAACGACCCAAGATCTTCTTCGAAAAATCAGTAATCCTAACTGTTAGATTTACTCAGAATCCATCTATGGAAACTAGAACTCAACGCGTATACGAGAATCCAACATAACAGTCACCTGAAATCGAATCCAGAATAGGAAAGAAGAAAGAAACTAGAAATCGAAAGAAGAATCACTTACATTACAGAGACGAAGAGATTTTAACAGTCGGAGGAAGAAAACGCGGCGGTCGGCGACGGACGGATGAAATCGCCGGCGTAATCTTCGAGTCGGAGCCGGAAAAAACTCAAATCGACGGGAAGATTGAGAAGATGATTAGGGATTAGGATTTCGCAGAGGCGAAATCGAAACGAAGAGATGTGTAACGGAAACTATCTTCTTGATGCTTTCTTCTTCTTCTTCTTCTTCTTCTTCTTCACTTTCTTTTTTAAATTCTTTTTTTTTTTTCTTTTTTGCTTCTTCCCGTTCTCTGCGCACACCTGAAATATTTTGAAATTTTGAACGGTCAAAGATCGAGGGTTGTTAATGTGACACGTGTACGATCGTGATTTTCACATCGGAAATAGTAATACTCTCTCACTTAATACAATGTAAGTTTTTTAACGTTGGAAGGAGAATTTTAGTCGTAACTCTTTTCATTTTCTTTTATTAAACTTTGTTTGTATTTCAAAAAATTAATAATTCAATTATACAGTCACTAACAAACTATTTTTAACTATGAGAATATGATATTGTGTGTATTATATTATTATTATTTTTTCAACAAACTTCGATTAGATTGACTTAAACAAGCCAATTGGTGGGACAATTGTTTACAAACGTAACAGAATGCGGAAAAGCACGCACATTACGTGCCAAACTATCCGCTTGAACATTTAAATTTCTTGGAACATAAGATAAAGAAAAAGTTGAAAATTCTTCCCTATCCATCTTGATATCATCTAGGTAAACAGAGAAGGCCGGCCACTCGGAAGGTAAAGACACCATCTTTACCAAATCAGAACAGTCTGTAAGAAACGCCACATCCCTGAAATCATGTCCTATAATGCATCTCATTGCCCAAAGCAGCGCTTCTACCTCTGCATGGAGTGGAGAAAGGCTTCTGCGTAGATTTTTAGCCCCCGCAAACTTTGAAATTCCTTGAGACTGCTGACAGAACCATCCTAGACCTGAATACTTATTCGTGTCCTTCCATGATCCATTTATAAAGCATCAATAACATGTAAATGTCAGAGATAAGATTACAGGACGTCTCCCGACTGGGGGGAGTGGATCCGACACCACTAGGGGACTTTCTACTTCCTCGACCTACGGTGCCTGCCAGGCCTCCGCTTCTATTTTCGCGACTCTAGTTACCTCCTGAGGACATTGATCCTCATTGTTAAAAAATTTAGCATTCATTGCCTTCCAGATATACCATATTAACCAAGGAGAGAACTTATATTGTCCATCCTTTGAGGATAGCCGTAGAAATAATCCATATTAGCATAAATAGACTCTGTGGGACTGGATAGGACCCACTGGTACTTGTGCCATAGCCCAGGATTGTCGTGCATGCGGACAAACGAATATGACATGATATACTGTTTCCACCTGCGTCCCACATCGTGAGCAAGATACATCACAATTTATACCACGACCTTTCAAATTAGCGGAAACCGAGATACATCCGGTTAATAACTGCCACATAAAATGTTGAATCTTCGGTGGGCAATGCATCTGCCAAATACTTGCAAACAAAGGAAGGAGATCAGGACCATAGACCGGAAGGATAGGAATTCCCAGATCCTTTAACCGGGCTATATGATACCCAGATTTTACCGTATATTTGCCATTTTTCGTGAAATGCCATCCTATAGTATCAGCCTTAGGCTTACTACATATAGGTATAGCACTAATCAAGGTAACATCGCTTGGATCAAACACGACATTCAACACGTCCATACACCATGAATTAGATTGACGATCCAGTAATTGTTGTATCTGTAGAGAGGGATCCATTACTTAAAGCTGGTCTCGGGAATCGAGCTGGAATCCAGGGGTCTTTCCACACAGAAATTGTGTTTCCCTCTCCAACTCTTTTAATAAACCCTTTACTTACCAGAGATCTTGCTGATATTATACTCCTCCATCCATAGGAAGGTGAATAAGACCGAAGTGGTTCCATGGGATTTGAATTCCGATAGTATCTACTCTTGAAAACCTTTGCGAAGAGGGAATCTGGAACCTCTATCAATCTCCACAATTGTTTAGCCAAAAGTGCTGAATTGAAATCATTGATATCCCGAAATCCTAGTCCACCCTGTGTCTCATTGCAACATAATTTCTCCCAGGCACACCAGTGCATACCCCCTGAAGTTCCATTCGTGCTCCACCAATAATTTGCGATCGCACTTGTAAGCTTTGCCGTGGTTGCTTTCGGGAGACGAAAACAAGACATGACATATGTCGGTAATGCAGAGGCCACTGATTTTATCATCAACTCCTTACCCCCTTTAGATAGGAGCTTCGCCGACCACCCATTTATATGATTATCCAGCTTTTCTTCAACATAAGAGAAAATCTTCGTTTTAGCGCCACCTAAACTCTCCGGTAATCCTAGATAAGATCCCATACCAACCAACGTGTCTATTCCCAGTATCGCCTGCATCTCCGTCCTAGTATTCATATTCACTTTATGCCCAAATTGTATCGAGGACTTTGAGAAGTTAATCTGCTGGCCTGATGATTTCTCATATTGTTTTAGTATACCCAGAATAACCTCTGTTCCTTTTGTACTTTACAAAAAAACAAAGTATCATCCGCAAATAACAAATGGGTGATTGGTGGGCATTTGTTTGCCACCTTGATTCCGGTAATCAACTTATTTTGCTCCGTTTTCCGAATATTAGCAATTAATACTTCCATACACAAGATAAATAAATACGGGGATAATGGGTCACCTTGACGCAAACCCCTACCCGGCGTAATTAAACCATGAGGCTGACCATTTATGAGAATACTGTATTTCACCGAGGTAACACAAAACATAATCCATTTAATCCATTGCTCCGCAAACCCAAATTTTCTCAACATCCTCTCAAGGAAGACCCATTCCACACGATCATATGCTTTACTCATGTCCGTTTTAATCGCCATGAACAAACTCCTACATGAAGCATTGGTACGGAGACCGTGAAACATTTCCTGAGCAATCAATATGTTATCCGAGATCAGTCTTCCCGCCACAAAAGCAGATTGAGTATCCAAAATGAGCAATGGAAGAACTGTCTTAAGCCTTTGGCATAAGACTTTCGAGATGATCTTATAACCAACGTTACATAAACTAATTGGCCTTAGCTCTGTCATCCTCGTAGGTCTGTCCACTTTTGGGATAAGACAAATGTTAGTCTTATTCAATCTCTGATCAAAGCGTCCTTCCCGAATGAAAGAGTTAACTAATTGGAGCAAGTCCTCTTTAACCACTCCCCATGACTTTTGGAAAAATAAAGCTGTCATACCATCCAGGCCCGGTGCCTTATCTGGGTGCATCATAAACAAGGCTTGTTTCACCTCCGTCTCCGTGGCCGGGGCCGTAAGATAATCATTTAACTCCCCCGTAATCACTCCTGGCAATTCCACCAAGGCCTCTTCCACCTCCTGAGGGTCACTTGTGGTAAATAATTCATTAAATATTCCGCTGCTATTTTGGATACCTCCAAATCTTTTGTTAACCAAACATCATTTTTATCATACAGCCCAACAATCCGGTTGCGAGCTCTCCTAACTTTAGTTTGTGCTTGAAAAAAATTGGAATTTCGATCTCCAACCCGCATCCACCGGTTTCTGCTTTTTTGCTGCCAGTAGTCCTCCTCATCCTTATAAGCATTCCGCAGCCGGATAGATAAGTCATAAATCTCTTCTGGTGTACTTGTATCACTGGCCTGGATGTTAACTAATTGCCGTTTTAAATCTTCAATAGTTCTCTACCAAACGGTACTTGGCAGTGCCTCCATTGAGAAATTTTGTGCCTATAGTGAATTACTTTATCCACAAAACCATTCGATTCCTGACTTGAAGAACCGTTCTACCCATTATTAATAGCGTCCATGAGACCTTCTTTTCCGACCCACCGTTTGTCAAACATAAAAGTTCGTTGCGACGTACATTTCTTTGAGCCACCGTAGCTAGTATGGGCTTGTGATCCGACCCGATCATTGTTAGATATTCCGTTATTGTATCCGTAAATATTTCATGTCAATCCTCATTACCGACCGCCCGATCGAGGCGACAACGAATATGCTTCTTATCTCTCCAACCCCTCCATGATAACCAATCACCAACATGTGGGAACTCCAAAAAGCCATAATTACTTATCATATTATTAAAATCCACAAAAGACGAGGCATGCCGTAACTTCCCCCCCCCCCCGCTTCTCATGGTTACCCGTTATTTCATTAAGGTCACCTATTAAAAACCAAGGTGTAGTTCTATTTAGACCGATTCTAGTCAACCTTTCCCAAACCAAAGACCGTTGCTTTGGTACCGGATCACCGTAAACAAACGTCAAAGCTAATAATTTACCTTTGAAAGATACCTCAATATCAATTAACCGATTAGATTTGGATAAAATAGAAACCGTGAAAATATTATTATTATAGAAAAGAGCCAAACCACCACTACAACCAATAGGATCAACCGTTAGTACATTATTATAACCAAAATGACAAAGAAATTGTTCTAAAAATAGGAAACATTGCTTAGTTTCCGATAAAAATAAAAAATCCGGTCGATGCTTCTTCCAAAGATCCCGCAAATAACCAATAGTCGCCTTATTTCCCAGCCCTTGGCAGTTCCAACTTAGGACCTTCATTTATTCACCTTTGGTTTTGGTGGTTTAGGCCCACCTTGCCCTCCCTTGTCCGTCTCTCGGTTCTTCGGGTTCACACCCTCCTCGGGTTGCGCTGTGGTCTTTGGGGCAGCTCTCTTCCGTGGAGTAGACACCATTTGTGCGATCTTCTTCTTGGAACTAGCTCCCGCCATCACAACCCTCGTCTCCTCCTGATTCTGCTCCTCTCGATCCCCAAGATCATCCGCCATTAGTAGTTGCTCCACATCAAAGCCGGACAGAAACTCCTCTCCTCCCATGTCAACATCCATCTCGCCCTGAGAGTCCAACATCTCTATATTCTGCTCCTCCTCCAGATTCAGCTCCATCTGTTCCCCGTCACCACCCACAAATGTTAGTTGCTCCTCAACCAGACACGGGAGAACAACCCCATCCCCCATTTGACCGTCCATCTGCACTCGCGACTCCTCGCTCTCTGTTACATTCGTCGCTACTTCATTCACACCATGATCCGCTTCCTGGAAAAGAGCCTTGCAGACCTTTTTGGGTTGAGGAGGCACCACGACCGACTCATGAGGCTCAACAATAGATATCTCCCATGTTGTCTCATCGACCACCGTCTTCCTGTGCCCGTTGAGTGCAGCATAACTAGTAAATCTCCGTCGCCGGTATGACGGTTCTCCATGATAGTGACCAGACCGACCACGATACTCCTGAACCTGCGCCCCCTCGTTTCTCTTAGATCCATCACCACGGCTCGTTTCTCCACCCTCTCGGCTCTTTTGGGATCCTCTTAACTTGCTGTCATAGTCAGCCCACGTCGTCGCTCTGCCCCCACCGCACCCTTGTAGCTTTGATTCTGTCTATCACCATCATCCCCAGAACCCGATGGAGGTCGCACCGTCGTATCATTGTTCCCTTCACCACAGCGATCCTCGTGAGGGGGACATAGACAAAGATTCGTGGAGGAAGAGGTGTTGTGAGCATATTATCTAATACAATGTTTTTGACTGGATAAGTATAATATTATCCAATACAAATATTGTTAGCTCGATACAAATATAACATAATTTCAGTAGCTATTGATTAATGTCTAATTATATTGTTTTTAGTCTGATCGGTTATAATATCAACTATAACATTTATGGTTATTTATTTGGTTAACTTTGTAAATCATATCTTACTGGTATACGTTATAAGTTATTTGATAAATTCATAGTTATCTAGTTAAATTATTTATAGTAAATCATATGTTACCGCTATAAATTATAAGTTATTTGATAAACACATAATTATCTTGTTAAATTAATTATTATACGACTGATATCGGTTTATATTTACGTACTTGTATAAAATATTTTTATTACCGGTTTATAAAAATACTCAATTTAACGGATAATATGTAACTTAACGCGATAACATATTATTTAACATGTTTTAAAAAAAGTTATCGAATGCTTTTAATCACTGATGAACAGTGTTATCGAATTCATGGAAATATATATATTGGTTTGATTTTATAAAATAGTGGTTAGGCTTTAGATTTTATAAATAAACAAAATTATATTTTGGTTTGGGTTGACAAAATAGTGGTTAGGGTTTAGTTTTTGTAATTAAACGAAATTATATTTTTGTTTGGGTTGACAAAGTAGTGGTTAGGTTTTAGATTTTGTAATTAAATGGAATTATATTTCAGTTTGGGTTGAGAAAATTGTGGTTAGGGTTTAGATTTTGTAATTAAACGAAATTATATATCGGTTTGGGTTGATAAAATAGTGATTAGGGTTTAGAGTTTATAATTAGTCAAAATTATATATTGGTTTGGGTTGATAAAATAGTGGTTAGGGTTTAGATTTTGTAATTAAACAAAATTATATTTTGATATGGAAATCATTAGTACAGAAATAATAAGAAATTTAGCTGATAACTTTAAATTTATTGGGACTTTTTATTTAGTAGGGAATTAGATTGTAACTTATTTGACTAACTTTACAATTATCTAATAATATCTTTTTTACGGATATATCGACATAATAAATAACCAAACCAATAGCCTCCAATGTACCGTATCCGAAGTCATCATTGTATCTTCTCCAAAATCTTTATCCTCCCAATGTCGGCGCGTCAGAAACTAGATGAGGTTAGTGTGTGTGTAGCTACTCTATTATAATATAAAAGCTATTATTTGTTTTGTGCAAATCAAGTTAGGGGTAGCTGGGTAACTTTATGTGTTAGATGGAGAGAGACTTAATTTTTTTCTATCCAGACCGAAAATTTTGTTTCCAATTTATCTGGGTATGAAAATTTAATAAGCCCTATTATAATTGATGTCATAATTTGTAAATAAAATCATAACATTGTTAGTGAATTAATGTGTGGATTGCGTAGACGATAAGGATTAAAATTGAAGTATATACATACCAAGGTATAATAAAATGGCAACCTGTTTTTATATATTTTATTAGTTCACCCAATGATATTATTTTCTTGAAACTCATTAGGATACATATACCTCAATAATATTTTTCTTAAATGGTTTTCAACTAATAAATATCAGATTTAAAAGTTCTTTTAGATGTGGTAAGTTGAGTTACATATTTTTTTAATTAAAAAAGGAAAATACAGTTATATAATACAAGAACTTGTTATTTTTATTTTTAATTCATATATCAACAAAAAAAATTCTTAACATTTTTATTTATTTAATCATTTCTCTCAAATAGTTTTATTTTTTTTTTGTATTTTGCCAAAATTATTAATTTTATTTTCATTTGAAATGAAAATAATCATAAATCTAAATATGATAAAATTTTAATTATTAAGGAATGTATGTAAGTTTTTTTTAAACTTGCATTCTTATACATAAATTAATTTTTTTATTAAACATTTTTATTATTAATATATATTAAAATTATACACTTTATAATTTTATTAAATATATTCACTAATAATTTTTACTAATTATAATTATCAATTATTTTAAATTAAATTCTTTTAATAATATATACTGCAACAACTATAGCAAAAATGTTACTAGTCAATAATTTTACTAATAAAGGTTTAGCACTAGAGAATTCTATTGCTTTGGCCAATGTTTAGGTTGGTATGTCGACAAATGGTTAACCAAAGTCGAAAAGTAAAATTTGATCTTCATGAAACTTGTTTTAATAAAATTATGTGTTTTGAGTTTTATATTTTTTTTGGTAATTGTAACTCATGGCCTCGGTTGACTGTGTTATCAAGTAAATGTCATCTATCCGTCGTTTTTCAGCTCTCATTTTTCCTGACCATTCTAACCCTATTTTTGATAAATAAACATTTTTCTCTTTCTCTCTCTCACTGACTTTTCTTCTTAAACTCTCAAAAAGTGACTGAGAGACTTGCTGTTAGTTTTAGACAAGTACCATCGAGAGCGCCGTGTTTTTCGATACATGTAGTTTTAAGTCCGAGCTATTCTGCCTTAACCGCCACCACCTAACCTCCAGGTCCGCCGCCGATGATGAAAACGTCGTTCTCATCGGATCCCAGCGAAGCGAAACCGCGAGTGAGTGAGAGAGAACCTGAGAGCAACTATGGGAGAATTAGAGATGTTTCTGGTGAGTAAGTAGGCTTTTCTCTTAGCTAAGCTCGCAATTCTCATTGTTGAATCTTGTTTTGTTCTTCTTCCGTTGAACTTTCAATAATATAATAATCAAATTACTCAATAATTTTACGTTTACCATATAACTTATAAATTAGCACGATATAATATGATTCAATATAGGGTATATATTGTCTAATATATTTACTTCTTCATTTGATTTGTTCATAACTTCAAAATTAATAGTTATCATTTCTCTTTTTTATTCTATTTTTCTTTTTCATTCTCTTTTCTCTCAAGTATATTTGTAATATGTTCAATAATATGTTACTAGTATTTGTAATATGTTAACCAATTTGTTATCGTGATAATTTATATATTATTTAACAAAATAAATATATGGTTATCGCATAACTTATAACTTATTGTAACACCCGTGTTCGGTTTTGATGAGTGTCGATCGACACCAAGGGTGGGTGAAAACCTAGGTTGACTTAAAAAGTTGAGGCAGTCATTTTCTCTCTATTTTCAGATTTTTGTCGCTTTTGAAAGTTGAGAGAAAAGGCAAAGAGTTAGAGTTGTTCCCTGAGGTGTTTTCAAGAGGTTTTTGGGGTTTTTGTGGCTTGTTCTTGAAGGATATAGCAAAGAGAAGGGGAGTTTCGTAGCTGTGGGTGTTAGGAGAGTCATGTCCTTCCTCTGTTCTCCTTGTTTTAGTCCCTGTTCATTCCAATCAAAAGGTGAGTGCGTGACCATGGTTAATCTGAGCATGCTAAACCCTTCTAATGTGTATTGAATTGATTTGAATGGATGGATTTTTTGTGTGTGGCTTGTTTGTGTGTTTTGGTTGCTGTGTTTGCATGATTGAGTGTTAGTATTCCTGGCTATAGCTTTGGAAGTGGTGAATTCGTTCTCTGGAGAATTGAGAGGCGATTTATGGGCTTATGCGGAGGCGGTTTCGGTCGACACCAACCCGGTGTATGTGTTGGTCGACCCCAATTTCTGGACAGTTTTTCTAGTCATCATTTTCTGGACAGCAAGTGTCCAAACAGCGAGTAGTCAGTATCTTGTTATGCCTCTTTTGTTTTGATTAGTTAATCTTGTTTTGTTTAATATGTTTGTGTGTATAACCCAGTTGATGGGAGAATCGCTTCACTGATTATTTGTGAGAATACTCACGCATCTCATTGTGTTTGTGGTGCATGTAAAAATAAAGTGTGATTGTGGAATCAAGGCAAATAGAGAGGAATGATCTAGGCACTCATCATTGGATTTTGTGATTGTTCTTGAAAATTGTTAGGACTGTAAGTTCTGGAATTTTGTGATTGTTCTTGGAAATTGTTAGGACTGTTAGTTTTGATATAGGAAAAAAATTATTTTCATTCATATAGCAATAACGAGTAATATAACATATAATATGCAAATTATCGCAATAATAAATTCTTTAACACATTACAAATAATATATTAAATGGCATCATTCACAGATGAATAGTGTTATTGAAGCTTTGTTCTTTTTACGATCGCATTTGCTGCGACTGCGACACAATTAAAAAACTTAAAGCGGTGTATTGAAAATAGAATTCTAGAGGATTTTGGTTCTTTTAAAATCCTCTGTTATTTAACTAGGCGTTTTTAAATCCCTTCTCAAATCCAGTGTTATTGAATATGACATTTGTAAAAAATCCTTCAAAGTCACTCACAATCCCTGTTATTCAATTAACAATTTGTAAAAGGGACATTTTTAAAAATGTACTAAATTTTATTAAAAAAATTGACAACTACACTGTATATTATTGTTATTTGAAAACTATACTTTTTAATATTAAAATGGACGAAAATACTCTTTTATTTAATCATTAGTATTAGATAAATTGACTAAAGAAAAAAAAATATATATAACAAAATTAAAATTTAAAATTAAAAAACGTATTAATATTTTAAATAACTAAAAAATATATATACTTTAAAGTAATAATTATATTAAATTTTTGGTCAATACAATATAAAAAAAAAATCGATGGCCAAATTTTACCTTAATTAAAAAAATATAATTTAAGATTATGTAATCGATAATATATATATTTTGATAGACTTACTTGATTCAATGTTGATTTATTAATAAGGTTGATATTTTGAACTATTGATTTGTCTATCTACTTATGTTGACTTGTTTTTATTGTTGTTGACTTATATTACAAGAGTCGACTTATATTTTGTTTCGTTGTTTTTTTATACTGTCGATAAATTTATACTGTTGACTTATTTGCTATGTTTCTTGATTTAAAAAAAAAATGGTCGATTTGTTTGGTCTTAGTAGACTTAATTCATTTTTATATTGACTATTACTTGGGTTGACTTTTAGAACTGCCGACTTATATATTATATTTGTCGACTTAATTTTTGTTGTTGTTGACTAATATTACAAGAGTCGACTTATATTTATTTTCGTTGTTTTTTATACTATCGACTTATTTATACAGTTGACTTATTTGTTATGTTTGTTGATTTTTTAAAAAAACATTGGTCGATTTGTTTGGTCTTAGTAGACTTATTTTATTTTTATATTAATTTATTACTTTGATTGACTTTTAGAACTGTTTACTTATATATTATGTTTTTCGACTTGATTTTTGTTGTTTTTGACTTATATTGCAAGAGTCGACTTGTTATTTGTTTAAATGAGTTTTTACATTGTCGACTTTTTGAACTGTTGATTTTTTAGGGTTTAACTAGTTTAGATATTTATTATATTAAAGTTAAAAACATTTAAATATCGTTTTCAAAATTTTCTATTAAATGAAAAAATTATGAAAATTATTTTTATATTACGCTTATTTAAAATTTCAATTTAATTTTACATCTAAAAGTTTATAAATATTATAAATTCGTATTTAATTTTAATTATTTTTAATATTATCCATAATAAATTAATTCATGACTAATATAATTTGAACATCTTATTTATAACCATTAATTTATTTTAAATAATATTCTTAAAAATAAATTATTATTTTTTCAGTTGTAGTTACTAATTAATATTATCTATAATAAATATCTATTTTTTTTAATAAAAAAATACGAACATAATAAATTAATTTCTAATAAAATATATTTTTAATAATATTGTAAAATATATTAATTTTGTTATTTGGTTTTTTTATTATTAATTTTTAATTATTAATTAAGGGTAAAATTGTCATTTTTCACCATACATAAGATACATTTGAAATATTTAAAAGAGTTGGTGTAAAATTCAAATTTCTACTTAGAATTAGGATAAAACTACAAAATAATCCAAAAATTCATATCAAATCTACTGTTATTCAAAACATAAATTTTTTCTTTAAAAAACCATAAAAGTGATTTTGGAAGACTTTGAACACTATTTATAAAGAGAAATCCAGTTAAAAAGTCACACCTTGGAGGGTGTGATTTTGAAGGATTGGTTAAAAAAAAAAAGATCACGTACAAGAAAAAGTCACTAGGCAAATCTCCAATTTTTATACCCCTCCTTCTCTTCAATTTCTCAGAGTAACCAAGTCACCATTGTTTATGTAGTAGTTCTAATCATTTGTCATTCGTCGTCCAATTTCTAACAAATAGCATGTTTGCTTTCGATTTGGGGTCCTTGGATATAGAAAGCTGTAGTGTGTTGAAGATTGGTGACTGGTTAGAATGTTGTAACCAAACGTCATGATTAAACTGAGTCTTCACAACAATAGACCATAGTATCTTTCAGCTATCTCACACCAACTATTAAACAGAACTTTTTTGTCATCTGCTTGATGCAGTCTTGAAGCCGAGCATAAACGGTGGAGCAAAACAACCCAGAAAATTATGAAATATGGTGGGAATATCAACAACAGTCATACGAAGACACAGCAAAAAGCAGATCACGATTCGGATTTTCGGTTTGAAAGTTACCGCCACTTTTACAGAACCTGCGAATAGCCAACTTTGAGAACAATTTTCCATAAAACCACAAGGACTCAGACAGATGTTTATATATCATTGGAAAGATCTCAATCCGAGGTCTGTAGCAAAAGTAACGGAAGAAGAAAGTAGCAACCCGGAGTTAGAATAATATCTTTTAAGTCTGAACCCTCAACATGAAGTCGTAACAAAAATATCAGCGATCACCTAGCAAGTAAATCTCTTTTAAAATCACGTAAAGTTCTTTTAAAATCTCGACAAATCTCAAACTATTTTCCTTTTTTAAAAATAGGAAATAATAACAAATCCACCAAAATACCTTAAAAACTCACTTAAATCTTTTAAAATCCAAAATATTATAAATTCCACAAAAGACTTCCAAATCATTATTTGAATACACCCCCCTAAAATAATAAATATTCTGGAAAAGTAAAGAGCCGTAGTTGTCGTGCAACTAAAACAATCAAAAGAAACGGAGCCACGTCAATCGCTGGTAATTTCAGCGACGATTCTATTTTTTTACTTGTCGCATGAATCACAACGACTCTTTAATTTTGTGCTCAATTTGTTGCCGTAACAGTGTAATTTTTTGATCTCCGTCAGAATCGCCGCGACTATTATAAAACACGGCCTAAGATGTTGATGAACAGTATATCCGACATGTAGTAAAATTAACTGAAATCCAGAATATAGCTGTTAACGGATAATCTAAATCGTAGTTACCGTATTTTCTTGGGTGATTGCTTATTTATACGATAACTAATTTTTTATTAAGTAATAAAATATAATATAAATCTATAAGCTAACTGACATTTCTCATTTAGTTGCACTTGTAGGTGCCGGGAAAAAAAACTCATCTGTAAATCCCTAAATCATAAATAGGAACAATTGTAATTTTCAATTCAAATATGTAAGAGAACTAATTAACTAATTATGATCTTGCTTTTTTATTTTTCATTTATTTGAATATATGCTTTTAACTAGGAGAATTTTTTAGAAATACCCCTTTTGGTGTGCCCCTTTTTAAAAATATCTCCTTTATCTATCCATTTTCAAAAATACACATCTTTAAATATTAAAACTTATAAAGTTTTATATAGTTTATAAGGTACTTATTTATAATAACTACTACTGAGAGATTCGAAACTAATATTTTAAAATGTTTTAAATCGTTTTAAATCGTCTTTTATACATTTTATAAAGTTTTTATAAGTTATTTTTACGCTATTTATGAAAGATATTTAAAATTATATACACATACAAATGTAATTTGTGTATATATTTATAAGCTTACACATATATTTTGTTAAGTTTCAACATTTTTAGTGATTTTTTTGATAAAGTTTGAAAATAAAATATTTTTAAAAAGAAGTATATGAAAAAGAGTATTTTTGAAATTCCCCTTTGAACTAGTCCTATTTATATATATATATATATGTGTGTGTTTATATTTGTTTATGTTTTATGTAAAAAGTAGATTACGACGGATTTTGCTAATGTAAGTGATTCTTCTCTCGATTTTTCATATACCTGATTTTGCTAATGGTTCTTAATCCATAATGCAGCCACAATAGCATCTTCCATAACCGTTCGGCTTAGAATACTATTTTTCTAAAAACTTATCATTATGGTTTTCAACTTTAAACTAATAAATATAGAATTAATTTTTTTTTTCACTATTGTTTTTATTTTATTTTGACGAAACTGTACGAAGAAGAAACAAAACAAGAAGTTTCCTTTTAATATATTTTACCTAGCGAAACTCATTATGGCATACTTATACTTTTTTTCTTTCTTTTCGATAATTAAGTCATGTAATCCAATGAAACCCTATAATGGTGGTGAATTCAACAAATATTTACTTTACCAATCATACTTTCCCATATTTTAAATATGTGTGTGCTTCCTTTTATGACTTTTGTAAGAAATTCATATACTATTCTAGAAATAAAGAAACTTATTGTGTTTTTTTTCGTGTTTTAATATGTAAGAAAGTTACAAAAATGAGAATGTGTTGTTGACTGGCTGCTAAAACCTTAAAGACTTTTAGTATTACCATAAAAGGATATACATAGTCCAAAAAATTAGACTAACACCATGAAATAGAAAGAAATATTAGTACACAATCGAATTAGTATACACGTACTCTCCACTATCCCAATTATTCCAATAGAAAGAGCTAAGATTAGTTCAATATCC
This sequence comes from Capsella rubella, assembly GCF_000375325.1. Classification (NCBI taxonomy): domain Eukaryota; kingdom Viridiplantae; phylum Streptophyta; class Magnoliopsida; order Brassicales; family Brassicaceae; genus Capsella; species Capsella rubella. Next base: position 5,234,439 of record NW_006238919.1, on the reverse strand, counting down.
ATATTGCATTTTAAATATGTTTATTGGCTTATTGCTGACTTAGGACGTGCACGTTTAAAATGCTGGATTTAATTAGCTTCGTTACGTACATTTTAAGGAATCATTATTATAGTTTAAATGTTTATTTAGCTTCATTACGTACATTTTAAGAAATCCTTATTATAATGTAAATAAATAAAGTTCCAAGGTTTCTTAATTAGCTTCATTACGTACATCAAAGTTTATTTCTTATTGCCCGTAGAGAGTTGCAGCCACCAACCATTGCAATGAGTAATTAAACAACATAATTCATCATTAAAATGATATAGAAAAATGAAACATTAAGAACATATTTCTATTTTGGGATCTAAATTAGATACTCCATAAAAATAATAATAAAAGAAAAAAAATATGAGAAAGATTGTTAAATTTAATAATCTATGGTCTCTTAATAAAAAATATACTTTTTGAGAAATACCCATTTTCAAAAATACCACTGTTAAATATGAAAAATTATAAAAATTTATATCGTTCATAAGGTACACCTATAAAATAACTACTATTAGGAGATTCGATCTATATAATGTATAACGTTTAAAAGGTTTTAATTTGTTTTAACAAGATTTACACGGTTTTTAAAAGGGTTTACAAGGTTTAATGGTTTTTATAAGGTATTTATACGGTATTTATGAAAGATATATAAATTTTTATACACATATTTTGATAAATTTTAAAATTTTAATGGATTTTTTGATAAAATTTTGAAAAGGGGTATTTTTAAAAAATGGTATTTAAAAAGAGTATTTTTGAAATTTCCCCTAAAAAGTATGTCACATATATCATTTATTTATTGGTTTTTCAACAAATTAAAACTTAATTAAATAAATATATTCTACTAATTTTGAGTTTTCTTTTGTTATAAAGTTATGAGAGTTTCTTACCAAATATAGATACTTTAATTATAAAAAGAAACCTTAAATTTTATTTTATTTGGAAAAAGAACAAAAAAAAAATATAGTTGATTATCAAATGGTTGACATGGTCATAACTAAGGTGGAGGAAGAAAAGAGGTTCACGAAAAAGTCTATAATATTGTCTTCAAAGCAAGACTCCAAAAAGAACCAATAAGATTGAAGTTCAAAAGCAAAGGGATGAAGCTATATAGGTGTACCTATATACATAGTAGTCGAACTTTGAACTTATACATAGTAGTCGAACTTTGAAATAGTAGTCACACCCACACTTATATGTCTATAAATACATAAGAGTGTTTATTCAAACCAAATCATAATATCCCACAATCAAAGTTTGTATCTCCTCAAGTAAACGATACATTGCTTTTATTGTTCTATAAAGATACAAATGGAGAGCCTAAAGTCACCTATTCAACCTCCGACCTATGGAAACTTAGTCACGATCCTCAGCATCGACGGTGGTGGAATTCGCGGGATAATCCCTGCCGTTATCCTTGGTTTTCTCGAATCCGAACTTCAGGTTAATATAAATGTTATACCTAACTATGAATCGTATCTATAACATTAGTCTTTCGTATGACATTAAACTCTCAATGTAACAGAAATTGGATGGACAAGAAGCAAGGCTTGCGGACTACTTTGATGTAATGGCAGGAACAAGCACTGGTGGTCTAGTGACAGCTATGCTTAGTGCTCCTAACAAGGAAGGCCGACCCTTGTTTGCGGCCTCTGAGATTAAACAATTTTATCTCGAGAACTGTCCAAAGATCTTCCCTCAAAATCATTTCCCATTATCGGCCGCGAAAAACCTTGTCAAGTCCTTGAGTGGTCCTAAATATGACGGTGAATACCTTCATCAACTTATCCATGCCAAATTGGGTGATACAAGGTTGAATCAAACACTTACCAACGTCGTCATTCCAACTTTCGATATCAAGCATCTTCAACCTATGATATTTAGTAGTTACGAGGTTTGTTTAGCTAATTCTTTTGTGTATGTGAAATTATGATATACCAAGTTTAAAAACTTTGTTGTAACATAGTTGACTATATCTCTATCTTATAGGTAAAAAACAATCCACTCAAGAATGCAACACTCGCTGACATTGCCATCTCAACTTCAGCAGCACCTACATACTTGCCAGCCCATTTCTTCACAACTCAAGATGCAACCGGAAACGTTAGAGAATACAATCTTATTGATGGCGGAGTTGCAGCTAATAACCCGGTAAATTTCCAAAAATATATATACCATATATCATATTATTGTCACACAATCCTAGTAATAAATATCAACATATATATGTAGAAGTCTTGAATAATATATCACATATTTGTTATATGTTACGTATATATAGGCTTTGGTAGCCATTGGGGAGGTGACAAAGGAGATAACAAGAGGGAGCAGTGATTTTTTCCCAATAAGGCCAAACGATTACGGAAGGTTTCTTGTGCTTTCACTTGGAACCGGAAACCGCAAAACCGAAGAAAAATTCAATGCAAAAGAAGTAGCTGGTTGGGGAGTGTTGAGTTGGTTAACACACGATAACTCTACTCCTCTCATTGATGTCTTCACGCACGCTAGCTCGGATATGGTTGATTTCCATCTCTCTTGCGTTTTCCGAGCTCTCCATTCGGGAGCCAACTATATTCGCATCCAGGTATATATCAAAATGATCAGCTCATTAACCTTTTCTTTTACCTTTTATGCCTTCATAATTTCTAAGATATACCTATATAGGATGATACATTAACCGGGGATACTGCTTCTGTTGATATCGCTACGGTCGAGAATTTGGACAATCTAACAAAGATAGGAGATGAACTACTAAAGAAACCAGTTTCTATAGTCAATCTAGACTCGGGTTGTAATGAAAGTGCTTATCATATGACCAATGAAAAGGCTCTTATAAAGTAGGTGATCAAAGTTTTACATTTGATAACTTTATATATTGATCCATTCGTATATGTTTTGCTTATATATTCAAATTTTTGGCTTGTGAAGGTTTGCAGGAATACTTGCAAAAGAAAAGAAGATACGAGACATGCGATCTCCAAATGGAAAAGCCTCAATTAGGATGTAAAAGAGATCATTATAAGATTCTTTTAATTTATTTATTGTTGTAGTTTGGTTTCTTGATATGTTTGGTTTTCTTTTCACTAATACACGTTTGGTTTATTATTTAATAAAAGATTGTGGCCATTTTTTACATTTGTATAAAGTCAATGGAAATGTTAAATAATGTTTTATATCTTTGTACTTTGTAGTTTTAAATTTCAATTATAGACTTTTTACTATCAAGTTTAACTGAAGTTTTTTAGTTTGTTAAAGTTTCATTATATCAGTGGTAATGATTTTTTTTATTAGAGCTAAATATTTGGGTTAGTCCAACTTTATATTATCAGTTTATATATATATATATATATATATATATATATATATTATGAATTCACACCTTCTAATTTATCGAGGAACAGTTTCTAAGTTAACTACAGAAGTTTAACACTTTGAGCTCGTTTTATTGTTGCTTTAACAAATTAAAGCTGTTGCATGTTGGAAGTTGATTCATAGCTTAATCCTACAAAAGAGAAACAGAGAAGCAACTCGCAAGTAAGGTGAGATGTGGAGCAGAGCAGAGAAGAAAAGCTTAGAAGAGTAAGCAACCGAAGAAGATGAAGAAGCGTTGGTCGTAGGAAGAAGAAGAAGGAAGAAGAGAAAGGTCTTTTGGGCCAGAAGTGAGCAAAGGCCCATATATGTAAATGGCTTTGGTTAAGTTGTATATTAATTAGGTTAAGACTTAAGAGTAAAAACCTAAGTATAAAATGTTGTAATGTTGTAAGAGAACATCATCCAATTAAAAATGTATTATTTGGAGAAAAACGATTCTTGTGTCTCTCTAGAACAAAGAAAACAAATGTGTATGAGAGAGATACATAGATCTAACCATAATAGGTTAGAAGTGAAGATTTCAACATTGCATGCACTCAACCCCGGCCCAACAAAAACAAGGGCCCTAGGGCAAAAAAAAAAAATTTGGACCCTCTCAATATAATTTTTTTTCCCTTATTAACATAAAAACCTAAAAAATTGGGCTTTTTCTAATTTATTCTTAGCAAATGAGTTTTTTTTTTTTAAATTTGTTTTACTAAAAACGGGCCTTTATATATAGGGGGGGGAGGGGAACTGGACCCTTTAACACTAAAAAAAAATTTAAAAATGAAAAAATTGGGTCCTCTTCCTCCTGAAATTTTTTTTTCTTCACGAGCCCTTGGGCCGTCGCCCCTCTGCCCTACCCATCTGAGTCGGGCCTGCATGCACTCACACCCTTAAAAGCTTTTACTACGTACGCTTTGTTCTTTCGTTTCTACAAGTTTATTTGAACTTCTACTTAGAAAACAAGTCTGAGACTGAGACTTGACAAGTCTTATATTAAAAATTTCACCAAACGAACATGAATCTTAATTGTGCCATTACTTCTAAAACACTTTATGTACTTTCCTTCCTCTCTTATTTCACTTTTTTTTTTTTCGTTTCTCCTTCTCTTTCTCCTTGCCTATGTTTTATCTCTCTTGAGTCGCTTATCTCTAGAATCTCTCTGTTTCTTCTCTCCTTCAAGGCTTGAGGGTCGCGGCAAAATCTCCCTCCCTTCCCGCTTAGTCTCTCTCCTTATTGTTCTTTGTTTCCCTTTTCAGCTTGATCTCCTTCTTTCTCTCCCCTCTCTAGGTTTTGCGGCTCCTTTTTCTTTCATATCTTATGATTTTGCCAAAATTTGAATGAAAAACAAGGAACCTAAATAGAAGAAACTTTGTTTCCTCATATATGGCTTGCTTCCTCATCATACTTAATAGAGGACACTTGTTTTTGATTAATAATTTATAGTGTTCTTACAATAAATGGTAAAGTAAGAGCTTATATAGACTAAGAATGTAAAACAAATAAAGGGAGAACATAAATCAACATAAATTCAATCAACGGTTTTAATGAAATGAGCCTCGATTGGTTGCTACTTTATAAACTTTCCACAGCCATATTTTGGTCTAAAGTTATAAATCCACAACAATCAAACTTTATAATTTTTGTATTTCTTTTTTTGATTCACATCCAAAATATTTTCTTAATTATATTTTTGGCTGTTCAAAGCCGTATTTTTTAAAGCACATATTTTTCAGCTTTCCAAAATATTAATTCTTGCAGCCAAAATACTATAACAAATAAAATTTACAGTCACAGCCAAAACTTTCACAGCTCTAAATCTACAACTAAAAACCTAAAGCTACAGTCATAACCAATCAAGGTCATGGTATTTATTGTTTGATTCTCAGCCAAGTAAAAAAAAGGTGACGTTTCTTGCATCTAGATAGTGTGGGGAGGAGGTCATGAATTCCTGGAAGCCTCTTATAGTCTTACTAGATTTTAAACCTGTAGTATATCACGGGACGATATTTTAAAATATATTTTTATTAATTTTTTTGGTATATAAGATTATATTACTGTATTTTGATTGTTATTTCTGACTTAACCCGTGGAATATTGCATGATAATTTATATTTTATATAATCGTAATTTGATAAAATTAATTAGATAAGTCTAATTTTCAAAATAATAGAATAATGTTGGCATAACATCTCTCGTTTAAATAGTCTAGTTTCATATTAAATTATTTTGTGAATTTTACTATAATAGACAACCCGTAAAAGCATCTAAACTCATAATTATGTAAATTATAACCCGCTCCATCACATGACCCATGTTACACAATTATCAATCATACTTTAGTTTGTAAATTATAACCCGCTCCATCACATGATCCGTGCTACACAATTAACAATAATACTTTAGTATGTAAATTATAACCCGCTCCATAAAATGACACATGCTACACAATTATCAATAATACTTTAGTACATAACTTTTTTTTTGTATTGATTGAGTTTTATACGTCCATTTTGTATTGATTGAGTTTTATACAAATTGTAACATATGCGGAAAAAATATATTTTTTATCATACAAATGTTTTATTAATAATAAAAATTTTAAAACAAATAAGATCATATAAATATATTGGAGAAATGTTTCATTTATTAGGGAGATATTTTAGGAAATTCGGTTATTATAATAAATAATGATTTCCAGTTTTACAATTTTATTTTAATTTAATTACAAAATTTACCTTAAAGTTTTGTTATTCATTAAAATGGCAAAGGTTAATTATTGTAAATAATACAACATAAAAGGTACTTCAAAAATGTTAATATTGATGTGTAAAAGGTATTCATTATGCTTATAGGTCTTAAGAGGGCGACAAAAAATAGGTCATACGAGAAGGACCCATCGGTATACTCTCGTGTGCAAATATGGTTATATAGTTTAGTCTTGGTGAACCAAGTTTGAAAATATGCTGAAAAAGGCATATTCGTATACAATTTGGAGACTCGCCTAGCTTGTTTTCCTCAAATGGTTCTGATATATATATATATATATATATATGATCTACAAGAATATGGTTGAAGTTGAGGTAGGTCGTATACTCATATCCATCTATAGGTGTCTCTCTATTGGGGTAGACTCTTTGATGGATCAAGATTACAAAATAAGTCGGTCTGGGATTTGATTCCTTTTGGGTAAGCCGACACTATCAAGAAATGCATATAACTCCTTATGGTTGGCCATATATATGAGTGGTTCCACACCATCTATTGCTTAAGTCAGAAGTGTTGGAGATTGATGACTCTTTGCTCAATCTGTAGGTACAAGAAGAAGATACAGAAAGAAGAAGAAGAAGGAGAAAGGAGGAGGAGGATACGTGAAAGAAGAGAAGGAAGAAGAAGAGTCAAGTAATGATAAAGTCAAAGTAGATTGGAATTAAGGCCACTGGGCCATGAATGTTATTAAGGCCCAAAGTGTTAATGGGTTTCGGTATTGATGTTATGAACAATAAAGTAAACCTATGTTGATTAGGTCATCTTTTGGTAGTAGTATAAGTATGTGTTGTAATGGTAAAAAACAAGGTAAGGAAGTTGTGAAATAGTAAGTTCTTTGCAGCTAAAACTTCTCCTTCAGTACAAATTCTAACAAGAAGTAATGTTATTTTCTCTTGATCACTTTCCTCAAAGTCAAATATGGTGAATTTCGAAACCCAAGTCAAAATTGACGGTTCGATTTTGGTGGTTCAGTTTCAATTTCAAGTATGCCTAATCTCTATTGACCATCTTTAAATCATAGTTTTGCTCAATTCATTGTCCTTCAAATCCTTGGTTTCCAAGAAATTATCTTATCCTAAGCCATTTGTTGGAGTGGATGTTAATCATTTGGATAAGTCTTTTCCTTATTGTGTGGAAATGGTCCGAGTGAATTCTTACCCGGACAACTTACATCAATGTATGGTCCTGATGACCTCATCATATTTAATTTTAAATGTGGGAATACAAAACCAAATGTTACAAATAGACATTGAAACCAACAAACAAAAACTACAGAAATAATACAACATATAGTTTTCTTAGTTTTTTTTGGTATAGTTCTTCTTGTATTACCATTTCTGATCTTAAACAAAAAAGTCTACTGAGGTAAAACTATCTAAGCCCACGGGTTAATCCACTGCAAAGCCCTCCACTTGCATATGCCCACAAATTGACTGAGAAAATATTTTAATCCATTCTAAATTAATATATTGAAATAACCAAAAAAAAAAAAAAAAAAAAGAAAAGAAGATGAAAAAACTAGCTTGTTCGTAGTCTTAAAAAACCGTTGTTTTGTCTGCCCATAGTTTAACTGGCATTATTCTAATGTTTACTCATTACTTTATTGACAATTTGACACTATGATTACAATTTATAATAGTGATTAAGCTTTTTGGCTAATTAAGTTACTTTATAGGCATCATCATTATTATATATAAAACCAATGAAAAACAAATGTATGTCTTACACGCAGTACTATCAATAACCAGTAGAATTCATTTCCTGTGGATTTAGATTAGATTGGACCAACTACTCACAGTTTTATTATTACTTAAAAACCAAATTGTAATTTCTAATCAAAACCAAGTTGCTGCGTAGAAGAGAGAGTAGTATATAAAGATCCATCAAAGCTCTCTTCACATTTCACATTTCTCATTCTCTTCTTCAATATTATCATTTGTCTCACAGATTTGGATTATATAAACTGATATAAACTTCAATTGTATCATCTTTGCATTCCAGTGACCTCCTTCGCCAGTGACATTTCATAGCACTTTAAAGGTAATTCACTTTTCATAATGCAGTATAAACAATGTGATATTGTAAGGTTTTATATTTTTATCAGTTTCGTTTATGGTAGTTATTTTGCAAAGAATGCGAGACTTTAAAATGAAAAGATAAATAATGATATATGTCGGTTTGAGTTTATAATAAAATATTAGAGTTTAAATTTTATAACTTGAGGTTATGTTGGTTTGAATTTATTAAAATGTATTATAGTTAGATTTTACAATGAAACAAATTTATATGCCGGTTTGAGTTTTAAAAGCATATTAATGTTTACATTATATAATTTAGTGGTTTTTGGGATTTTTTTTTTCTTTTCTTATCTAGCAAAACATAAAATAAATAAGCATAATTATAGAATTACACATTCTGACATTTTTAGGACACATGTAACATCATCACTTAGCCTAAATAAATCTTTTTAACTTTTTTGTTGTTGATTGGTGGTAATTAAGAAGGAATTAAAGGCTTTTTAGTGTTGTCGGGAATATGCTTTGAAAGATTCTTTGATAATCTCATTTATTTACTTTTAGGATAAGAAGAATAAAAATAGCATTGTCATATAAAAGTATGCAACAAACACATTATAAAATGGACAATGTTCTTTATTCTAAATTTCTAAGCATATTATTCCAATTATTATTTTTTATATAACTTTGTCGCAAAATGATTTTTCTTTTTTTAGTAAAATTTTTTGTCTTCAATATTTTTACTAGAGTTATACCGGTTAATAAAATATAAGTATATATTTTGTAATACATTTTCTGTTACTTTTATGAATCAACAATAAATGTTAGATTTTATATACGAAATATTTCTTGTTGATCAAGGACTAAACATATACTATTGTCTTCCTGGATGGATGTGATAATATAATTATCAAATTATCAAATTTATTCTGTTAATTTCCAAGCAAATTAAATAACGTCAAATCAATTAGAGAAAATAATTAAATTTAAATCAATCTTTAATTATAGTTTAATACCATTCTTTAAGATTTCATCACTGTATAAATTCTAAATCTCTATTGAGAGTTCACTGCATTGTCTCATTGGGATCAACTTCACTTCTCACTCTTTCTACTCTCTACTTCAGGTTCCATTCAATTAGCTCACTACTTTATAATTGTTATTACATTTGCTTTAATATTTTTTTATTCGTTTCTTAATTTTGATTTTCAAAGAATAAAGCTTTATTGATTGGGAATTTTTGAGAAATGTCCCTTTTGGTCTACCCCTTTTTAAAAATACCCCTCTTTTCTATCCATTTTCAAAAATACCCCTTTCCAAATATGAAAAATTATAAACTTTTATATGGTTGATAAGAGTAAAGAAAAAACTTATGTTTTATTTTTCTTTTCTTTTTTCAGTTTATTTTAGAATTAAAACGAATTCTTATCTTTTTCATCACCATTTTAAAATTCTCAAAACAGAAAACTAAAAACCAACAAGTTCTTATATTCTAAAGTTTTAGAGGAATATTTTTTGTTAGAGAATTTTCCAGCTGTATGGAAAATAAAATCTATTTAATTTTATTTTTCATATATTATAGATTTGGTTTATCTTTCATATACTAAATATTTTGAGAATCCATAATCACCACCGCTGCTTTGAATTGGATAAAGATGATTCTCTTAATATTTTATGCTTTATATTATAAAAAAATGATCATCTTAACTTTTAAAAGTTATGATAATTTCTGATTGTATTAAATAAAAAAGCAAGAAAAATCTGACTTTATATTTACTTTTTTTCTTGAGCTTTTGTTATATAAGTCATGATCAGTTTCTTCTTACATTAAGACAAACATTGAATTAACATCTCTCCATTATCTTTTATTACATTTCTTCATCATCTTCTTTCTCTGCAGCTTCAAGAACTCTTTTGATTTGTGTTTGAAATGGCAAACGCGGAACGTGTACTAACGCGCGTCCACAGCCAACGAGAACGTTTAGATGAAACGCTTGTTGCTCACAAAAACGAAGTCCTTGCTTTGCTCTCAAGGTAACACATCATAACCTAAACCTAAATGCTCTGTTTCTTAACTTACTTGTCTTGTAAGATTTACGAAGAAAAGAACCCTAAAACTGCTCTGTTTCTTTAGGGTTGAAGCCAAAGGTAAAGGCATTCTACAACACCACCAGATCATTGCTGAGTTTGAGGCAATGCCTGTAGAAGCACAGAAGAAGCTACAAGGTGGAGCTTTCTTTGAAATCCTCCGATCAACTCAGGAAGCAATTGTGTTGCCACCATTGGTTGCTTTAGCTGTAAGACCAAGACCTGGAGTTTGGGAGTACATAAGAGTTAACGTTCATGATCTTGTCATTGAGGAGCTTCAAGCTTCTGAGTATCTTCACTTCAAGGAAGATCTCGTCAATGGAATGTATGTTTTCACCTCTTCATTTCTTCTTTCTCTGCTCTCTTGCTGTCAGTTCTTTTGAACACAATCTATGTCATGACTAAAATTGCAGTAAGAATGGTAGCTTCACTCTCGAGCTTGACTTTGAGCCGTTTAATGCGGCGTTTCCTCGTCCTACGCTTAACAAATACATTGGAAATGGTGTTGAGTTTCTCAATCGCCATCTCTCGGCTAAGCTCTTTCATGACAAGGAGAGCTTACATCCTCTTCTCAAGTTTCTTCGCCTCCATTCCCATGAGGGCAAGGTTTGTAACATAGCTCACTCTCTTCTCCATTTGTTGTCTGAGTAAGAAAAATGTTTTAATCGCTTTGTCTTTGCATCTGTGTAGACTCTGATGCTTAACGATAGGATCCAGAACCTAAACACACTGCAACACAATCTGAGGAAAGCAGAGGAGTATCTTATGGAGCTTAACCCTGAGACACTCTACTCGGAGTTCGAACACAAGTTCCAGGAGATTGGTCTGGAGAGAGGTTGGGGAGACACCGCGGAGCGTGTCCTTCACATGATCCGTCTTCTTCTTGACCTTCTTGAAGCACCTGATCCTTGCACTCTTGAAAATTTCCTTGGAAGGATCCCAATGGTTTTCAACGTTGTGATCCTCTCTCCTCATGGATACTTTGCTCAAGACAATGTTCTTGGTTACCCCGACACTGGTGGTCAGGTTAGTAATGACACACTTTGAATCATTCTTTCTTCATTCTTCATCCCTTGGTGGATCTTTAAACTTGTAAATATTTGCAGGTTGTTTACATTCTTGATCAAGTCCGTGCTCTCGAAATAGAGATGCTTCAACGTATTAAACAACAAGGACTCAACATCACTCCAAGAATCCTCATTGTAAGCTTAATTTCTTATGATCTGATGATTCTTCTTTTGTCCTATGAGAAGACGTTTAAAACTCTCTTTCTTATGTTTTCTCAGATCACTCGGCTTCTTCCTGATGCAACAGGAACCACTTGTGGTCAGCGTCTAGAGAAAGTGTATGGATCTCAGTATTGTGATATTCTTCGTGTGCCTTTCAGAACAGAGAAAGGAATCGTTCGCAAATGGATCTCAAGGTTTGAGGTCTGGCCGTATCTAGAGACTTACACTGAGGTATAAATCATTTAACTTCTTGTTAAAACATGGTTCATGTCTTGTCTCATATGACTCAAAATTATAAATATATCTTGTTTTTTTCACAGGATGTTGCAGCTGAAATCTCCAAAGAGTTACAGGGGAAGCCTGACCTTATTATTGGAAATTACAGTGATGGTAACCTTGTTGCCTCATTGTTGGCACACAAGCTTGGTGTTACTCAGGTTTGCTTCTTGTTACTATTCATAGCCATTGAAACGTGTTGTCTTGTTCTGAAGCTAAGAATGTTTTTGGTTTCTTTATTGTACAGTGCACCATAGCACATGCTTTAGAGAAGACTAAGTATCCGGATTCTGATATCTACTGGAAGAAACTCGACGATAAGTATCACTTCTCTTGCCAGTTCACGGCTGATCTTATCGCCATGAACCATACTGATTTCATCATCACAAGTACATTCCAAGAAATTGCTGGAAGGTAAAGAGAGAAACTCAAGTCTTATGGAAACTGTAGCTTTATACAACTTCTCTATATATGAGTTTAAGTAACATTTCTTTTGCAGCAAGGACACTGTTGGTCAGTACGAGAGCCACACAGCTTTCACACTTCCAGGGCTGTACCGTGTGGTTCACGGTATTGATGTGTTTGATCCAAAGTTCAACATTGTCTCTCCTGGCGCGGATATGAGCATATACTTCGCGTACACTGAGGAGAAGCGTAGATTAACTGCATTCCATCAAGAGATTGAGGAGCTTCTCTACAGTGATGTTGAGAATGAGGAGCATCTGTAAGCTTTTGATATGACTGATCATGCTAATTTTTTAGTGCCTCTAATGAACATAGAGAAGAACTAACCTTTTTATTTATATTTAAAAACAGATGTGTGCTTAAGGAAAAGAAGAAACCAATCTTGTTCACCATGGCTAGGCTTGACCGTGTAAAGAACTTATCAGGTCTTGTTGAGTGGTATGGTAAGAACACTCGCTTGCGCGAACTGGTGAACTTGGTCGTTGTGGGTGGAGACAGGAGGAAAGAGTCACAGGACAATGAAGAGAAGGCAGAGATGAAGAAAATGTATGACCTGATTAAAGAATATAACCTTAATGGTCAATTCAGATGGATCTCCTCACAGATGAACCGAGTGAGAAACGGTGAGCTTTACCGTTACATATGTGATACCAAAGGTGCATTTGTGCAGCCTGCTTTGTATGAAGCCTTTGGTTTGACTGTTGTTGAGGCCATGACATGTGGGTTACCAACTTTTGCTACTTGTAATGGTGGTCCTGCTGAGATCATTGAGCATGGCAAATCTGGTTTCCACATTGATCCATACCATGGTGACCAAGCGGCTGAGACTCTTGCTGATTTCTTCACCAAGTGTAAACAAGACCCATCTCATTGGGACCAAATCTCATTGGGAGGACTTCAGAGGATCCAGGAGAAGTAAGTATAAACTATACAAGTCTTGTCTTGTAGATTCAACCTAAAGTTTGAAATCTTTTAACCATCTTCTTGTGGGTTCTTGTAGATATACTTGGCAAATATACTCACAGAGGCTCTTGACATTGACTGGTGTATATGGCTTCTGGAAACATGTCTCAAATCTTGACCGTCTTGAGAGTCGCCGGTACCTTGAGATGTTCTATGCACTTAAGTACCGTCCACTGGTATACTAAACAGTCTCATTTGACGACCACATTGTTTTGTTAGACACTTCTTAATGTTGTCTCTGGTTCGGTAGTATTTAACAGTCTCTTATTGTCTTGTAGGCTCAAGCTGTTCCTCTTGCTCAGGAGTAGTGCAACAAGAGTTTGAAGACCAAGATTTGTCAACTAAACAATAAAGATTTATATCTCATTATGTGTATCAACGACTTCTTTGTTATATTTCACTCATGTCATTTTGTTTTCTTTTTTCATTTCCTGAATTGCAATAAAATTTTGATTATTGAGACTATCGAGTATACATTATTACTGATGATGGACTTGGATCTATCTCTCACATTGATTTAACTACACAAATGTTATGGTTGGCTCTTCACATGCATAGTTACACCATAATATAACCATATGTAATTACATTTGAGTTTTTTGACCATCAACTCCGATCTTAAACAGCCATCTCTACTCTTCCTTTGGAAAAAAAGCAAAGGAGAAGTAGAAGAGGAAAAAAAATAATCATAAAACATACAAAGAGAAACTGATTTTAAAATTACCATTGGGAGTCATCAGCCCTAGTATGAGTTTCAAAGGGAAAAGTAATAGAAGATGAAAAGAAGAATTTCATATAAAAATGATGATATTATTTACTCTTCTGTTTCTATTGGATCTCCAGCTGCAAAAAAAAAAAAAAAAAAAAAAAAAAAAACTAAAAAGACCTTTAAAAATATAAAAATAAGTCATCATCACTGATTTTGTGTATGTGTTTAAAATTCCTTAACTCCTTAAGTCATATATAACAACATGCTTTTTAACTATAATCTTACATTGTTAATTTTTCTATGTGAAAGAAATATGTAGATTTTTGAGTTAAAAGAGTAAAGAAGAAGAGGTTATATATTACCTGAGGTTTCATCTTTAGGATGGTTCTCAATGCAATTAAGTAAGTATTTGAAAGTTTCAACCTCACATGGTATGGTTAACGCGCTGCTATGATCAAATCCATACTCTTCCTCAGCTTTCTCGAGTAAGACCTTGAACAAAGAGTGGCTAAGAAAGTTTGTAGGTATGATAAATCTTCGGAGCTCAGGTCCAACATAAACAGCCAAGTACCCTTTAGGGACATCATGTGGTGACTCCGGGCTAGGGCAAGTAGTTTCCTCATCCGAGTCACAAGTCTTCAATTCCAATAACCTTTTGTCGATCATCGGCGAAATGATGGCTGTGTGCTTTCTTGCCCCTAACTCGCCATCATATGACTTTGAACCTATTGTGACACTTTGCCATTTTTGAAGAATCTCTTTTAGTCTCACAATCTGCTTGATCCCGGTTAATTTTGTTGCATTGTGTTCATCCATTTTCTCCTTTTAAGGATATATATAAAATCTCCCAAGTCAAGCTGCAATTTAAATCCACAAACATGATTAAACCAAAAAGAAAGTATCATAATCGAACCAAGTTAATATCTTCTAAGCTAACTCCATTAGACGATGTTTATTGGTGAGCTCTTAAGGGTAAGATTTTGTTAAGAAGAGATCGAAAACCAATTATATGATCCTTCAGGACGAATATTTAGACACAACAACCCTAAAATTCTACTTGTCCTCTTTAAAACATATATCGATAACTTTAATCATTCATAATCAATATTAAAGAATGTCGACAAAGCCAAAACAAAGAATTTTAAGTTAATTGTGATAGATCTCAAAAAACATGTAGTCTAGAAATGGCACAAACATAAAAATAAAATCTAAAAATGGAGTAGCTAAGAGTTTTTACATTAATCCCCTTACAATTTCTTCTATATTTTGTTTCTCTAGTTCCCATTAATCCAAAATTGTCGAGCAAAATTATTAACAAGACGAATGCAAAATCACTTAATGATAATTTTCCATACCCATTTGTGACAATTACATACCAGAAGAGGAAACTGAAATGAAACGCTCCTAGACGACAGGAAGAGGAAACCCCATGCAAATAAAAAGTTTTAGCAGCTTCGAATTTTTTTTTTTTTCAAGGTTTTTTTTGTGTTGGATGATGACAAGAGAGGTTTCAAGCAACAGAACATAATTTTCTTATTTTGGATTTTGTATTATCATTGGTTTTTTTTTTTGTCATAACAAATTGTTTTATTGGCATTGCCGTCACTTTCGCAACTAACTGTTTCTAATTCTAGATTTAATATTAGATTTTTCAAATGAACACATTACTCCTTAGGTTATATATTGTACTCCCAAAATACGCAATCAAACTATGATATTTTTGTTGATGTCAAAAAAAAAACTATGATATTTTTGCATGCTACTGAATTTATCAACTTTCATCGATGTGTTTTTTGTTTTGGTAGAGCAATACTTGGGTTTAAAGTCATATTATAATTAAATAGAAATTAGAAAAATTAAATAAATAAAAAAATCAAAAATTAAATCATTGAAAAAATACGAATTTAATTAAGGGGAAAATTTCAAAAATACCCTTTTTCAATACTACTTTTTAAAAATACCCCTTTTTCTAATTTTATCAAAAAGTCACTATAAATTTTAAAATTTATCAAAAAATATGTGTAAGCTTATATTTATAGACACAAATTATCTTTATAAGTGTGTAAATTTACATATACATTTCATAGATATCGTATAAGGACCTTTTAAAAACCATATAAAAACCTTATAAAAACTTTGTAAACCTTTTAAAAACCTTATAATAAAAACCTTATAAATGCCGTTTAGAACCTTTTAAAACCCTATAAATATTTGGATTTAGTCTCCATGTAGTAATGATGATCTTGATTTACCTTATCAACCATATAACAGTTTATAATTTTTCATATTTGAAAAGGGGTATTTTTGAAAATAGATAGAAAAGAGGGGTATTTTAAAACAAGGGTAGACCAAAAGGGGCATTTCTCAACAAATCTCTTTAATTAAACCAAAAACCAAGACACAATCTCATTTATTTATAAAATCTAAATCCAGATTTTTTTTATAAGCCTAACCTGATACATAATCTCTTGTTTATTGTAAAATCTAAAACCTACTATTCTTTTATAAATTTAAACCAACATATAATCATGTTTAGTTGCAAATCTAAACCTTAATCCTCTATAATAAACTCAAACCAACATATAACCTCATTTAAGTGTAAAAGTTTAACTGTAATCCTAGTTTATAAATCAACACCGACATATAATATTGTCTTGTTGTAAAATCTAAACCCAAACCAACATATAACATCGGTAAATTGTAAATTTAAAATTTACACTGTTATTTATAAACCCAAACCAACATATAACCTTGCAAAAGTAAAGTCCAATGGTATATTGTTAATTATATATATATATATATATATATATATATATAAATAAATAAATTAATTTGTTTTGATTAGGTGGCAAATTTTGATTTTAAAAAAAAGTTAAGGTGAATATAATGGTTCAGCGGTGAACGCAAGAATTTATTATTTTCTATAGGCATGTGCATATTAACCGTACCCAAAATCCGAACCCGACCCGAAGTAGGCAGTTCAGTTCGGGTATGGATAGTGTGTAATACCCGATCGGGTTTAGTTTTCATAAAAATCAATATCCGGTCGGTTTGGGTATTATCCGGACTCAAACGGATACCCGAACTTATCCGATCATTAATAAACTATATATCTTTAAATCTCTAAATATTTAACTGAATTTGAGTTTTGTGAAGTGTGGAACTTATGAAAGATGTTTTCTAAGATGTCATTAGCTTTCTACTTGTTTATATCTTTAAGACTTTTGACTTAATCAATTTTACACTCAGTTTTACTCTTTCATATATTTAGGACTTCAACATTCTTTGGTATTTTCATTTCAAATTATGTGTTGAATAATTTTTGGTAAAATTATGAATGTTGAGTATTCCAGATAAAATTAAAAATTTCGGATATTTCTATCTATTTCAAGTTTTTTTTTTCAATTTCGGATAAAAATCATCAAAATCTTCGGATATTCGGTGCCAAGATCGAGTTTCGGATATAACAAAAATTAACCAAACCCGAAAGCATCCGATCCGAACCCGACCCGATATTATAAAATACCCGATCGGATTCTTTATTTATAAATCTGAACATCCGAACGCAAATCCGAATGGATATCCGAATGCCCATGAATTCTTACTAATAAACTTTTTATGATACCCTTTTGGAAAACTAGCCTCTCTTTTTGCCATTTTCATTTTTACCGTCTCTTAAATTTTAATGACCATTTTATCCCTAGTTGAAAGAATTTTCCTTCATTTGGACGGAATATTATTTCCGAAAACTTTCCGCCAAAATATTTCCGACAAAAACTTTTCCACCAAAATATTTTCCTACAAAATTTTTCCGCCAAAAAAATTTTCGCAAAAAAATTCCCGCAAAAATAAAAACCTTACAATAATTTTCCCGCCAAATGTTTTTTAAAGGGTTCACAAGGATTTTTAAGGGGTCTGTTATGGGTTTTTAAAGGGATTTACAAGAGTTTTTAAAAGATTTGTAATGGTTTTTAAAAGGTTTTAGAAGCTTACAAAGGTTTTTGAATGGTTTTTAAAGGATTTACAAAGGTTTTTAAAAGTTTTTATAAGTTTATAACAGTTTTAAAAGGATTTACAAGAATTTCAAAAGATTTTCAAATGGTTTTTAAAAATTTACAAGGATTTTTTAAGGGTTTTTAAAAGGATTTACAAGTGTTTTTAAAAAGATTTACAAGTGTTTTTAAGGGCATTTAGAAGGATTTAAAAATGGTTTTAAAAGGATTTACAAAGATTTTTAAAGATATTTACAATGATTTAAAAATAGTTTTAAAGGATTTACAAGTGGTTTTAAAGGGTTTTAGAAGTTTACAACGGTTTTAAAGGGTTTACAAAGATTTTTAAAGGCATTACAAGGACTTTACAATGGTTTTAAGGGATTTACAAGGGTTTTAAAATGGTTTTAAAAGTTTTTATTAAAGGATTTATCACCGTTATAAGGGGTTAAAGGTTATAAAATGATTTACAAATGTTTTGATAGGTTTGGGATGACTATTAAAAGATTTACAAGGGTTTTAAAAATATTTACAAGGTTTTTTAAGGATTGCGGAAAATTATGGCTGAAAAAGTTTAGCGGAAAAATTTTTGTTCGAGTTTTTTTGGCGGGAAATTTCTTTGAAGAAAATTTTTTTGTCGGAATTATTTTGGAAGGAATAGCCTTTTTGTTGGAAAGAATATTACTTTCTTCATCATATATTATACTAAAAGAGGAATTTAATCATTTTATACATTAAAGAGAGTATTTTTGAAAATGAATATTCAGAGAAGGTATTTATAGAAAATTGTATAATAAAAAGGTTATTTGTGAAAATCCCCCATCTTTTAAACGTGTCTTTGGTCACTTCTATTTTTTATATTTCCAAAAATTTAAATGGAGATTTAGACTCCTCATAGTTAGATCTACGATTTATTATCGCATTTTTAACATTTTAATATTTTGATTGTGCGACAAATTATATTTTTCATATTATTTTTGGTTCACATGATTAACCTATATATTTTTGGACTTTGAAAGATGAAATTGTAAAAAACAATGACTTGGAAAGTTTTATACACAAAATTGTTTATTATTTTTTTCAGTTTAGATTTCTATGTTATAAAACATTTATAAACTCCTTAATAGTTACGATTTAGTTATTTAAATATAGAATATGAATTTTTGAAATATGTAAAATTTTAAATAGAATATGCATGATTCAAATAATAAAATTACATATTCGTTAAAAATAGGGTAATGTATAAAAAATCTAAGTGTGAACATTTATTTACCTAAATATATGTAGATTTTTAAAATATATATATAACCAAAAAAGAGATTGCTATATAAAAACTAAAAAAAAACGTATTTAGTATTTTAAAATTAAGTGTATATATAGCAAAATCTAACACCATTTTATATATGACAAAAAAAACTCTGCTTTACCGAATATATAACACCATTTTAACACCATTTTAATATAGTTTCTAAATTATTTTTTGAATTTATAAGAAAAAACATTAATACATAAATGTAACTATAGATCCTAATTATTAAAAAAATCCATATACTAATTAATCAATTTTTATTCAACTCTAGGTTATTTTAATACACCTTGCCAAAAATTTGACACCAAATATACATTTTGAAATAATATATGTTGATTATAAAATAAACAAAATAATAACAAATACTATATAACATGTTAAATAAAAACCCGAAATCATTCCCCCGCGCTATAGCGCGGATCCGATAATAAACCTATATTAATAATAGCTTGATAACTTTCCTCCACCGTATAGTGCGGGTCCGATAACAAAATTTTGATACACAAAATTAAAAAACCGACATTTTTCTTACGCGTTGTAGCGCGGGTCCATACCTAGTTGATAATAAAAAGGCTAGTTTATTCGAAGGTAAAATAGGAACAAAAGTATTAGTAATAGAAAGAAAAAAAACAGTGCATGCAGTGAGATCCATGAAAACCAATAACCTCACACCACGTGTCAAGCTTCACAAACACATGCTGAAACCAGCCGGCAAAACTTGAGGGGAATATATGATAGTGTCAAGAGTTCAGTTTCTGACCAAACACGTGTCGGAAACATAAACAACCAAAAAAAAAACAAAATGAGATTAAATGAGAATAATAAGATTTTTGGGTTCGCATCTTTCTTCACAACAAGCATCTTCGGTCTTTGATCCTAAGCATATACGAAAGATCCACCGTTCAACTTGTCAAGATCCAATGGCTCAGCATCTATCTCTCTCTTCAGATCCATAAATCAATTCATCCAACGGCTCAGAATCAATCTCTCTCCATACTAATCCACTTTATATATAACTAACCAAACTGACTCAATCTTCTTAAGGATATAACAAAAACATTTTCAGAAATGGCGACTTTGGAATCTCCGTTAGAGGTTTTGGCTTTCGACTACGTCTTTAACAATCTCTGGACATGGATAGCCGTCGTAACGGCCGCCGTTAGTTTCTGGCGTATCCGAGCCACCACCACCACAACCACAGTGATCAGAGACAATGGTTTCATAGATGACTCTCCACGTGAGCCACCGTTGCCACAAGCGACGAAGGCTCCTAGGGTTAAGGTAACAGAGACAAAACCTCCTAGGGTTAAGGTAACTGAGACAGGAGATTGGAGTTTGTTGTTGTGTAATGACGGAGTTACAAAGGGGAAGTTAACGGTGTACTACGAGGAAGAGATTGAGAGAGAGATAGATGAAGATGACGGAGAGATAACGGACGTTAAGTATGGTGGAGGTGAGAGTGGAGAGTGGTGGGAGAGATGGGAGAGAGTTGTGAAGATGAGAAGCGGAGATGAAGGTTGGTACCGTTATGTGGATTTAGCGGTGATTAACGGGAGTGTTGTGAGGTTGTGGGATGCTACTAATGGAGTTCGTAATGGTGGTTGGGTTAGTGTGGAGCGTAAGGAGTGCTTTTGTTGAGACATGTTGGGGAAGAAAAGTTATAATTTTTTAATTTGAGCATGATTATTATGATTTATTGAACCTTTTTTTGGTTTAAAGTCTAATTTTTGGTGTAATTTGTATATATATTTTAGTGGTATAACTATATATGATTGTTGAATAAGATGAACAAGTTCAATTTCAATTAAAGATCCAGATTCGTATATGCCACACTAGCTAGTTTTAACATTACAATTAAAGCATATCAAGGGAGAAAAGCAGATAACGAAACTAGTCCTCGGACTTCGATTATTTCGGTTTGATTATTTTAGTTTTTTTGGATTTTTTGAGTTTTGATTTTTTTTTTTTTGTTATTTCGTTTTTAAAAATTTTAAAACCAAAAGTTAACCGAAATTTATTTTTTATTATAAAAATATGGGTTTTCAGTTATTTAGGGATAATTTCGAGTTTTTTCGGCTTTTTGATTTTCTTTCAAATATTTCGATTATTTCGGGTATATAATTTGGTTAGCTTAAAGATAAATTTCAGTTATGTAGTTAGAAAAATAAAAATTGGTTAATCGATAACCGAACTGCAATAACGAAATTATTTCAGTTTCCCAAAAATTGTTTTTTTCTTCTGCCAATCGGTTTAGAACTAAGAACCGAATCCGAACCACACACCCAAAATTTTGGTTCGGTTCAGGTTTAGATTTTTATCCCAGGAGTAAATGAAATTATTACACATGAAAACATATTTTCTAATAGCTCACGTAACTCAGTCAATCGAGTTCAAAGGATGTCAAGAGGGTAAGTTTGCTATGGGCAAAATGTAATCGTATCGAAAAGTCTATTGGATGGTGATTATTATTAATTCAAACCATTTATCAAAGACTTATAAATCTTTGACTAGGAAATTATATGGATGTGCGATATATTGTTTTCATGCTAATTAAGAGAAACACGTTAATCATGAAGTCGATCTTTATCTTTTATTTTTTATTTATTTTTTGAGTATTTAAAGAGGTTTTGGGCCGAAACCCATATATCCCCTCAGGCACGAGATCAAAACATGTTATATCTCGTCCCAAGCGCTAATCGAACCGGCAACTTCTAAGTTTTTGCCAGAGATCTTTATCTTAGCAAATCAAAGAGAAACAAAAATATATATATATATATATATCAATCGACATGCCAAGAAGAGCTTTACAAGAAATTTAATTAGTAGTAAGACACTGATTGAGCATTCACTAATTGATGCGTCAAATATATATATATATATATATATATATATATATATATATATATATAATCGTAGTCATGGTATCAGAAATAAATAAATTATAATGATCATGATAGATTGTATGAAAACATAACTTATGAAAGGCGCAATTTAAATCAAGTATCGTGAAATAGAAGAAAAAATATTAAGAAAAAAAAATTGTGACATCGTGTCCCAACTTTCCCATCCCTTGATTCCATGATCCATTTTCCTCGCCCACGATCATTTTCCAAAAACTTATATAAATATCTGTCTCCATATTTGTTTGTCATCGTTGTGTCACCCTCATGAGTTATTAGTGTTAGAAATGCAATATCCCGCCCTGCTCCATTTTAGATTTCTAGGTTCAAAAAAATTTCAGATTTTCTTCCTCTTTATCTTCTTTTGAATCATTTGAGTTCATCGTCGTATTTATTCACATCTAACCCTGCTATGGAAGAATATATTTTGAGTCGTTTTGTGCATATATATCTCAGAGGAGAGAAGCATATTCAAAGATCCTATATGAAAGGTGAGATGTTAATTTTGGGTGACCGGGACTTTATCATTGCGTAGATTTCAAATTTTCACTTCTATGTTTTCATACTTTATTATTGATTTAACCGTGTGTTTAGTTGTTGTAAGGACTAGAACACGTATGCAACATATAAGAAGGACAAAGAGATAAAGGTATTGATTACTAGAGAACATCTTGAGAAAACAGAGGACCTGAAGTGCAACACAAGGAACCTATAACAGTGCAGAAGATGTAGAGACAACCAAAGGGAGCACGTGACTTACATATGCTGTATGATTAGTACAAGGAAGCGGATTTGGTGGATGGAAAAGCACGTGCAACCAAGAGGTGGCGTGTGTCTGGAAGAAAGCAATGATCAGAAGTCAAACAATGTAAAAGGAGCTTCTATTGGTCAACTGGACAATAGAAGGTCTCAGGATAAGGAACATGGCTATAAAAGAAGAAGATGTTTTCGCTTTAGGGTTAGCACTTTAGAGTTTTGTAAAGTGTGGTTGTTGTTTGTAGACCAGTTTGAAGTTCTTGTGGGTTTTATTGGTGAGTGAATAAAGAGTGTGTGCAGATGTTGATGTACGGTAAGTTGGGTAGCTTTAGTTTCTGACCAGGTACAAATGACTGGTGGTGAGTTTGTAGTTAATTGGTTCAGACATTTTGCATCTAAGAGTGTATGAGAAGAAACTAATATACGCTTTCAGTGGTGTTCGTTGTTCTTATTTATCTTCTGTGCACGGGTTATATTTTAACAATTGGAATCAGAGCTAACAACTGATCTGAGGTGTTTTAATCTCGAACATGTTTAGATCTTGGGAATGGAACCGAACACAGATGGTGTTGTCTCAAGTAAGAGCATCATACTTGGTACTAAGAGATATGGCTACTGGAAAGTCAGAATGACGCAGCTCATTAGAGGGCAAGGTGAAGATGCTTGGACTGCTGTTGAAGAAGGATGGGAACCTCCATACGAGACGACTGAAGAAGGAACAAAGATATTGATAACATGTTTCTGATGGTAATGGTATCAATCACCCAGTATAATTGTAGTATAAAGGGCTTTATCGATCCATAAGGACTCGTGCAAGCAGTTTAAATGCAATCAATGTTTAACAATTTAAGCCAAGCATAAAAGGTTTTAAACTACCAACTACTGAATTGAAAACAAGGAAGAGCTAAGCAAAAGACAACATTAAACTAAAAAATAAATGAAACTACAGAATCAATAACATGCAGTGAACAAGCAAAGCAAGAACATAAATGAAGCAAGATAAATCAATCAATTAAAGGGAGGTTCTGGGGATGAGATGATGACTTCAGTGGAGATCTTTAAGTTCACTATGTTGCTAAATCAATCAACACTAACAGTGATGTTTCCTAGACAACAAGCTCATAAGCTAACAAGTTCAATCTCTTGACAAAAGCTATCAAATTCAAATTACTTCCTAATCTCAACTTCTGGTTGATGAAACATGAAATGAATAGACATTAAGACTCAGGTCATTAATGTCAAATAACACTCTAGACAACCAATCTCTTGGGCTAGACATGAAATTCTCTAGTATTAGATTATTAGGCATTCCATCGAACACCTCTAGAGCGTGGAAGCCTGAAAGCTAATCACCATTTGATCAGAATGAGATTAGTATTATATACACTAATCCAGAAGGAAATCTAAAAATTTATACCTATGGGCAACCTAGCTACCTAATGTTCTCCACTTACACATCTAATTCATCCCCAAAACTTAATGAATCTACTTCAGATCTGAGATTCATCATCAAGAACACAAACCCAGAAATCTCTAAATCATGCATAACTAGATAGATCTAGGAAAGATAAGCAAAATAATACAAAGAAGCAACACCAAATACTCAATAGATCCAAAGATATGAAGTTTACAAGATTTTGGAAATTCTAGAGCAAAATGAAGAAAAACCCTAATACAACTCGATTCTTCTGTCATTAGGCAAAGAGCCTTTTTATAGAAAGTTTAGGTAGCCTTAAAACACTAGCAAACAAAATAGAAAGTCGGTTTAATGGTGCTCGATCGGCCTGCTCGGTCGTGCACTCGATCAGTCTGGTCGGATGGCTCGATCGGATGCTTGGTCGATTGCTTCTCTGGTTCACACGAACACTCGATCGTTTCCACTGCTCGATCGGATGAAACATGTACACTAGGTCGATTCATCATGATTTGTTTCTTTTCCAATGGGTAAACACCTATTTATGCACAAAACTACAATGCATGCAATGCAAGGCCTAGATTCTACAAGTGAAGCAAAACAAGGAAAATATGCATAAAAGATCAAGTGATGAGACCTATAATGACAAAACAATACATAAAACTAGTGTTAAAAAGAGTAAAATCCAGACATATAAACTCCCCCAAACTTATTCTTTGCTTAGCCTTAAGCAAATTCAAAGCAGGAAGAGATGTTAAAAGATGAGGATTCAGAACCAAAACTTGCTGCTAAAGTAGCTAAAATTAATGTCCTTGTCTATAGCTCTAGAATGCAAATCATATCAACCATACTCTGAATACTTTAGCCATACTTATCTCAACACAAGATTTCATCAATCATAGAACCTAGGCAAACATTCAATCAACCATTCGTTTTAACATTCTTTAAGTAGTAACCATGAATCTGGATGTGAAGTGAATGCAAACTCATTTGGCTAGGTATGAAAAGGTTCAAGAGACAAAGAGGGTGTCGTTTAGAGATGGTTGAAACATTCTTGATTTGTGTCAACAATAGAACCTAAAGACATCTTCACAGCTCTAGAAGATGAATTCTGGTTTAGTGTGTGCCTGAAGAAATAAACTAGTTCATGATGTTTGGGATCTTGTTCTAAGACCTCCAAATGTGAACTTTGTGGGGACCAAGTGGATTTTCAAGAACAAGATTGATGAAACATTTGCACATCCTGTAAGAGTGGAATCAATTCGTCTTCTCTGTGGAATTTCATGCATCTTTCATATCAAACTCTACCAGATGAATGTGAAGAGTGCATTTCTAAATGGGGACAGTCAAGAAGAAGTGTTTGTGTCTCAGCCAAATGGTTTTAAGGATCCAAAGTTTCCTGATCATGTTTACAAACTCAAGAACGCTCTATTGAGATGGCATTATTCCTAATTGAGATGGGGTTCAAGAGAGGAAGTGTAGACAAAACCTTGTTTATTCCGCAAGTGGACAGAGAAATGCTGATTGTGCAAATCTATGTTGATGACATAGTCTGTGGAAGCACTCACCAACATCTCGTGAACCTGTTTGTGAAAGCTATGACTCAAGAGTTTGAAATGAGCATGGTCGGTGAGATGAACTACTTCTTGGGTTTTCAAATAAAACAGACGGCATATAGAATTCGATCTTTCAAGGAACATATGCAAAGAGTCTTATTCAACGGTTTGGGATGCAAACTAGCAAAACTGCTAGAACACCAATGAGCATGACCACTAAGCTATCAAAGGATGAAAGTGGAGATTCAGTTGATGAGAAGCTCTACAGAGCTATGATTGGAAGTCTACTATATTTGACAGCAAGTAGATCTGATCTCTGCTTCAGTGTTGGTGTGTGTTCTCGATACCAGGCGAATCCAAAGCATCTCACTTAAATGCAGTCAAACAGATTCTAAAGTATGTCAAAGGTACAACTGAGAA
>NW_006238919.1:5145122-5208091 GCF_000375325.1 Capsella rubella | reverse complement strand
TATTTTACACTAACCAAACTAATCATAATTTAGTTGGTTTTTGTGATTCAGATTGGGCAGGAAACCTAGATGATCGAAGGAGTACTTCTGGTGGGTGTTTCTTTTTGGGGAACAATTTGATTTCATGAGATAGTAAGAAACAAGCGTGTGTGACTCCATCAACTGCTGAAGCAGAGTCTATTGCAATAAGAAGCTACTGTACTCAACTTCTATGGATGAAACATATGCTAGGTGACTATGGTATGGATTCTGAAACCTTTGCTATCTACTGTGATAACACATGTGCCGTCAATACTTCAAAGAATCCAGTTCAACATACTCGTTTTAAGCATATTGACATACGACACCATTTCATTCGTGATCTTGTTGAAAATAAAACTGTTGAAATCACCTATGTTACTTCTGAACAACAGCTAGCTGATATCTTCACTAAACCCTTGGATTTGGACACTTTTATGCATCTAAAAAATTCCATCGGTTTATGTGAACACTAATGTGCAGCTTGATTAGAAGTGCTGCAACAGATTCTCTGTACAAAGAAGCAGAATTTCTATCTCTTACTTATATTAAGCTTAATACTCTTGCTAGCTAATCTTTCAGGTGATAAACTATCTCTCTCGAGTTCCAAATTGAAGAGGTTCCAGGTGGTGTGAAAAAACCAGAGGGAAAACTCAAAAAAAAAAGGAATTAAAAAAAAAAAATTTTGAAAAAAAAAATAGAATAAAGTGTTCTTGGTAGGAAAGAGATTGATGTTCTATCTCTTTGTTTTGGTTCACAAAAATTACAGAGTTCTGTTCTTTGGCTACCTCGAATCTGTTGGTTTTAGTTCTTCTGAAACCACATAGGTGCTAACTTTCCATTGGAACGTCCATCATGTATATTCGTTGCTAAAATTACTCAGTCTAGCTTGTTTGTCTTAGATGGAAACGGTGCTGTGAATTACTTGTTTCTCTATACATCAAGTTCTGTGTCTATTAAGTGGGTGCTCTCTGTCAATTATATTCATATTGTTGTTTCAAAAAAAAGGGGAGAAACAAAAATTTTAGTTTATGATCTGTGTAAAATTAGGACATGTGTTATCGGGTTTTTTTTGGCATGAGGCTTCCATGAATTGTTAATGGGCTGAGTATCTGCAATTTATTTTTGGCCTAGTGTAGTTTTAATGTGTGTGTTGAGTATTACAATTGTCTCTCGGGAACCACGCCTACAAGCTACGAAAGCAAGCTCAACACGCCAGTTTCGTCTCTTTAAGCGCCTGGACCTTTCACTTTCCTGGAACTCAAACAGATCAGATCTACTTTAGCTCTCACTCTCCTATTTAATTTCAAATTCTCTCTTTTGGCTGGTTCTATGGGGTCTGTACCAAAAAAGTCAACTGGATATGTTCGTGGTGCTGTTCTTCCGCTGCAACTCCGTCTATGTCAGCACGTATGCCTCCCCTTCCTCGAATCAACCATTTGTTTTAACATTCTTTAAGTAGTAACCATGAATCTGGATGTGAAGTGAATGCAAACTCATTTGGCTAGGTATGAAAAGGTTCAAGAGACAAAGAGGGTGTCCTTTAGAGATGGTTGAAACGTTTAAGTATAGGGATCTCTCAAGGAACAAGATTGAGCTTTTGGGAGAATGCTAAAGGTAAGGACCAACAAATGCATACCAGAATAACATCTTGACTACCCAAAGGTCCCAAGTGATATCCTAAATGTCTAAACCCATATGGTCCTATTCTACCCTTTTAACTCTTTGTATCCCATATGGTCATATTCTAAGTCTTAGGAGAGTTTCTTATGATAAACTAGTGGATAGGGGGTTGTCTTAATAATCACTATGGTTCTCTTTCTTCCTATTACTTAAGACATCAAAGCTTTTTGCTATTCTCATTCTTTTCTTTCTTTCCTATAAAACCATAACCATCTCTCTATACTTTGCATTCCCACACATCTTTCACTAGAACTTTTGAAATTTTCTGAAACTTTTACTCTCCTAAAGACTCAACTCATTCCCTCTTCATTTCTTTATCTTTCTTTTCCACCATTCGAACAAATCCCCAAACCCAAGTAGAATCTATCCTAGTCCTATCTGATCCAAAAATGCAAATCAGAACTGCTCAAGATACTATTCCTGTCGGCACAAACCTAACACGTTCTCTTAAAGCTATAGATGACAAGAAGAGGTCTGAGGGAGAATCTCAAGATATTGAAACGCCAGAGGAGTCCAAATCAACTTCAGGGAAATGCTGCAACATTCTTGATTTGTGTCAACAATAGAACCTAAAGACATCTTAACAGCTCTAGAAGATGAATTCTGGTTTAGTGTGTGCCTGAAGAAATAAACTAGTTCATGATGTTGGGGATCTTGTTCTAAGACCTCGAAATGTGAATATTGTGGGGACCAAGTTGATTTTCAAGAACAAAATTGATGAAACATTTGCACATCCTGTAAGAGTGGAATCAATTCGTCTTCTCTGTGGAATTTCATGCATCTTTCATATCAAACTCTACCGGATGAATGTGAAGAGTGCATTTCTAAATGGGGACATTCAAGAAGAAGTGTTTGTGTCTCAGCCAAATGGTTTTAAGGATCCAAAGTTTCGTGATCATGTTTACAAACTCAAGAACGCTCTATTGAGATGGCATTATTCCTAATTGAGATGGGGTTCAAGAGAGGAAGTGTAGACAAAACCTTGTTTATTCCGCAAGTGGACAGAGAAATGCTGATTGTGCAAATCTATGTTGATGACATAGTCTGTGGAAGCACTCACCAACAT
This sequence comes from Capsella rubella, assembly GCF_000375325.1. Classification (NCBI taxonomy): domain Eukaryota; kingdom Viridiplantae; phylum Streptophyta; class Magnoliopsida; order Brassicales; family Brassicaceae; genus Capsella; species Capsella rubella. The sequence continues at coordinate 5,205,324 of NW_006238919.1, read as the reverse complement.
CTCGTGAACCTGTTTGTGAAAGCTATGACTCAAGAGTTTGAAATGAGCATGGTCGGTGAGATGAACTACTTCTTGGGTTTTCAAATAAAACAGACGGCAGATAGAATTCAATCTTTCAAGGAAGATATGCAAAGAGTCTTATTCAACGGTTTGGGATGCAAACTAGCAAAACTGCTAGAACACCAATGAGCATGACCACTAAGCTATCAAAGGATGAAAGTGGAGATTCAGTTGATGAGAAGCTCTACAGAGCTATGATTGGAAGTCTACTATATTTGACAGCAAGTAGATCTGATCTCTGCTTCAGTGTTGGTGTGTGTTCTCGATACCAGGCGAATCCAAAGCATCTCTCACTTAAATGCAGTCAAACAGATTCTGAAGTATGTCAAAGGTACAACTGATAAAGGGTTATTTTACACTAACCAAACTAATCATAATTTAGTTGGTTTTTGTGATTCAGATTGGGCAGGAAACCTAGATGATCGAAGGAGTACTTCTGGTGGGTGTTTCTTTTTGGGGAACAATTTGATTTCATGGGATAGTAAGAAACAATCGTGTGTGACTCCATCAACTGCTGAAGCAGAGTTTATTGCAATAAGAAGCTACTGTACTCAACTTCTATGGATGAAACATATGCTAGGTGACTATGGTATGGATTCTGAAACCTTTGCTATCTACTATGATAACACATGTGCCGTCAATACTTCAAAGAATCCAGTTCAACATACTCGTTTAAGCATATTGACATACGGCACCATTTCATTCGTGATCTTGTTGAAAATAAAACTGTTGAAATCACCCATGTTACTTCTGAACAACAGCTAGCTGATATCTTCACTAAACCCTTGGATTTGGACACTTTTATGCATCTAAAAAAGTCCATCGGTTTATGTGAACACTAATGTGCAGCTTGATTAGAAGTGCTGCAACAGATTCTCTGTACAAAGAAGCAGAATTTCTATCTTTTACTTATATTAAGCTTAAAACTCTTGCTAGCTAATCTTTCAGGTGATAAACTATCTCTCTCGAGTTTCAAATTGAAGAGGTTCCAGGTGGTGTGAAAAAACCAAAGGGAAAACTCAAAAAAAAAGGAATTCCAAAAAAAAAATCTTGAAAAAAAAAAACAGAATAAAGTGTTCTTGGTAGGAAAGAGATTGATGTTCTATCTCTTTGTTTTGGTTCACAAAAATTACAGAGTTCTGTTCTTTGGCTACCTCGAATCTGTTGCTTTTACTTCTTCTGAAACCACTGAGGTGCTAACTTTCCATTGGAACGTCCATCATGTATATTCGTTGCTAAAATTACTCAGTCTAGCTTGTTTGTCTTAGATGGAAACGGTGCTGTGAATTACTTGTTTCTCTATACATCAAGTTTTGTGTCTATTAAGTGGGTGCTCTCTGTCAATTATATTCATATTGTTGTTTCAAACAAAAAAGGGAGAAACAAAAATTTTAGTTTATGATCTGTGTAAGATTAGGGCATGTGTTATCGGTTTTTTTTGGCATGAGGCTTCCATGAATTGTTAATGGGCTGAGTATCTGCAATTTATTTTTGGCCTAGTGTAGTTTAAATGTGTGTGTTGAGTATTACAGTTGTCTCTCGAGAACCACGCCTACAAGCTACGAAAGCAAGCTCAACACGCCAGTTTCGTCTCTTTAAGTGCCTGTGAAAGAACTAGAACCTTGAAAGTACTACAAAGATACAGAAATTTCTTCAAACTTGGTTTTATTAGCAATCTTCAAACAACTCTTTTACAAGCTTGTTTGATCAGCGTTAACCAACATCACACACTGTGATTTGGCCCTGATCGATTCCTAATCTACCCAACTTACAAGCACATCAACAGCTATGCACACTCTTTTGTTCACTCACCAAAAGAACCCACAACAAGTCTTCGTTTGAAACTCAGATATGAACACAAAGAACTCTCACACTTTTTCTTCTTAAAGTGCTAACCCTAATAAGAAGAAAGTTCTCTTCTTATATAGGCATCAAAACAACTCGCAGGTCCTCTCTTTATCCAGCGGACACTGCGCAGCTTCTTGTCATGACGTTGACTTCACTAGCTTCCCACTAGCCAACAACAACCACCTTTTGTCTGACAACTTTACATGCTTTTTGCTGTAGCTGTCACTCCTGCCCTTTGACTTCGTTACCAACGCTGGGCACCAAACGTGCTACTTCTCATCACGATCGAAGTGTTGCGCTGTCAACAAGGTGCCAGCGTGGCATCGTGCTTCTAAGAGTCCTTCTGAGCATTTTCAGGTTCTGCAACTGTTGGTCCTTCAGACACTCTGTTTCTTCAGCCTGGACCTTTCACTTTCCTGGAACTCAAACCACTCAGATCTATTTTAGCTCTCACTCTCCTATTTAATTTCAAATTCTCTCTTTTGGCTGGTTCTATGGGGTCTGTACCAAAAAAGTCAACTGGATATGTTCGTGGTGCTGTTCTTCTGATGCAACTCCGTCTATGTCAGCACCTATGCCTCCCCTTCCTCGAATCACTCCGAAAATCGAACCTGGTCTCACTGTCTCAAAGAAGACCAAGGGAAAGGCAGTCAACACAACCCAGAGAAAGAAACACTACCTGTCGGCCTCCTCTTCTCGTGGTAACCCTAGAACTCCTGCTTCTCCCTTACGATGTCTCTCTTTGCGTTCATGTGTCTGCTCAGCTCCTATATGTGACACGGATGTTGAAGACGCTCATCTTGCCTAACATGTCTCTGGCGATGACAACCACCCTCTCAATGATGATGATGTTGTGGAAATCACACCTCCGGTGTTCCTCTCTCGCTATCAAGAGAACCGTCGGTTGATCTCAGTCCGTGAACACAACTATGCCGAGCTCCGTCTCCCTACCGGAGCTCCGTTCAACCAACTGTTTATCTCTCAAGATGCTGCCTCCTGGTATAAAATCATCAGTGGTCGCTCATTCAATAAAATGAGGTTTCTCGCTCTCGAAGGAGGAAATAACTTGGAAGCTCAACATCTACGGACTAGGGCTGGCCTCCTACCTATTGTCACTGAAATTGACAGTTTTATTGGCAATGTTGTGATAGAATTCTACGCCAATATGCCTGATGCTGAGAGGAATCTTGATGAGGAACAACTCGGGTTTTTGTTCGTGGTTCAATGTACGACTTCTCTCCCACAATCATCAACCAGCTCTTTTAACTTCCAAACCACATCAATGCTCTGAATATGTTTCTCCTTTACACCTCAGAGTGCATTGACAAAGTGGCTCGTGTTCAGTCGGATGGTCGAGTTCATGCATGGAAGGATCTGTCCACTCGGGTCTTCAGCAAAACTGTCTCGCTTCTGAACAAAATCTGCTGCTTCAATTGGATGCCAACTTTCAATCGTTTGTTGAGTGATTCAACATCCTTTATTCGTCCATTGATCGAGTGAGTTGATTATCCCACTGATTAAGGGAGTTAATCACCTGAGCTATCCCATGTACTACCCCCTGTTTCACGAGAGAGTGCTTTAGAGCCAGTTCGTGAATTCCACCTCCCACAAGCGAAGCTTGAAAATTATTGATCATCAAGTGATCTAAAGTTGGAGTGATTTCAATCTTGTATCAGGAAAGAACCTAAATGTAGGCACCAAGCTAGATACAGGAGCCTCAGTCTTCTTCACAAAGGAGGTGAATGCATTCTCAAAAGTTGTAGAGACATAACTGAGTATCCCTTGGTTCCATATATCATCCAATAGAACAGTTTCTCTAGACAATGTAAGGATAAAATAAGCTTGAATGATGAAGGGGAAGTTCTTAACCATCTCAGTGAGAAGAATGTTATATTTAAGGAACAAGAATGAGAGAGCGATTGGGAGAGAAGATGTATAGTAACCAAGAATATAAAAGAGAGAGAATTACTCTTCTTACTTCATTAGGGTTTACAACCACACATATATGTAGGTGGGATAAGCTTACAAGGGAAGCTAATGATATAAATAATGCTAATCTATTTTTTTTCCTTAACATCACCTGTATGTATAGTATAGACCAATGTAGAGACGAGTCTAATGGTCTATACTATCCTAACTTAGTCAGTATAGAATAGACCAATATAAAGTAGAACATAATGGTATATTCTATCTTGACATACTCAATACTCCCCCTCAAGCTTAGCTATAGAGACAACGAGAGCTAAGCTTGGACACCCGCAGACCACCGCCTCAGTAAAAAAACCTTAACATAGAAAAACCACTTGGTAGAAATCTATGTTAAGGGAAAAAAGTATGATGTCTACGGATAGAGGTCATGAGCTTAAGGGCGTGTAAGATCTACAAGTCCAAGTTTGTAATGGATATGATTACAAACTTGGGAACTTGCAGCCTTGGTGAAGATGGCCGCCAATTGATCTTCACTTCTAGTATAGCATGGAAGAATGACCTCTTCTTGAATCTTTTCTCAAACTTTATGGCAATCCACCTCAATGTGTTTGGTTCTCTCATGAAAGACCGAGTTTGTAGCTATGTGGTTAGTGGCTTGATTGTCATAGTGCATGGTCATTAGCTTTGTTTTCTCAATGCCAAGTTCTTTAAGAAGAGCTTTAAACCAAGTGAGCTCATTAGTGAGTTTTTTCATGGCCCTATTCTCCGCTTCCGCACTTGAAAATGATACCACCTTTTGCTTCTTGGACTTCCAAGTGACTAAGTTTCCACCAACGAACGTGAAATAACCAGTTGTTGATCTTCTTGTCTCGGTATCTCCGGCATAATCCGCATCACAATAGCCAACTATCTTGGTGTTAGCATTCTTTCCAATCCAAAGACCTTTTCAAGGGGTTCCCATGATGTACCTCAAGATTCTCTCCACCATGTTCCAATGATACTTCATGGGAGTTTTCATATAATGGCTCACCTGGTTCACAGCAAAGCAAATATCAGGTCGGGTAATAGTAAAATATAGAAGCTTACCTACAAGACATCTATAATGCTTTGGATTCTCATATGGCTCATACAACGAGTCTGGAAGCCAGACGTGCTTGGCGTTCTTGGTTTTCCTCCTTTTCTCCCCCTGTCGCTTGACCATGAAGCCTTCCTCAAGTTTAGTTGGTGCAGGTTTAGACCCAAGCTTTCATGTTTCATTCAAAAGATCAAGTGTATACTTTCGTTGAGAGAGAAATAAACCGTCCGAAGAGCGGCAAACTTCAATCCCTAGAAAGTACTTTAGTTCTCCAAGATCTTAATGTAAAATATGGAGTTAAGAAAGATTTTGGTGTCTTGAATACCTTCCTTGTTGTTGCCAAAAATGACAATATCATCTACATAAATGAGAACAACAAAAATACCTTGAGGACTTGTGCGGGTAAAGAGAGAATGGTCAGCCTTAGAACGTTTGAACCCACGGTCTTTGAGCGAAGATCTCTTTCGTCCCATGTGTGATTACGAATCATGGCTCCGGTTTCATCATTTACAGCTTCCATCCATTGGTCATCATCTTTGGCTTCATCATACGATTGAGGAATGATGTTTTGTTCAATTTTGCCAAGGAAAGCTTGATGATCATATGGCAAGGGGGCAAGCAAACACACGGTTTGGATTGGATGAGTTACGACTTGATTGTTGTAGAAGACTCTTTTCTCTTGAAGTCTTGTACTTCTTCTAAGAGGTTATGGAGGAGGTAGATGATCTTTCTCTTCTTCCTCTTCTTCCTCTTTCTCTTCAAGGAATTTCACATCTTCAGACACATACATACGGCGGTTAATTGGATCATAACACTTGTAGCCCTTTTGAGTTGTTGGATATCCGATGAACATACACCTTGTGCTCTTTGCATCTAGTTCGGTTCTTTGTTCATCGGGCATTAAAACAAAATACACACATCCAAATATGCGTAAGTGTTCTAAAGAGGGTTTAACATTGTTAAGTACCTCAAATGGTAATTTATCTTGTAGAATCCTTGTTGGAGTTCTATTGATAAGATAACATGCTTTCATCACGGCATCACCCGAAAATCTCTTGGTGACTATTGTGTGGAACATTATCGATCTTGCAACCTCTATAAGGTGTTAATTTTTCTTTTTCGCCACTCCATTTTGTTGGGGTGTGTATGGACAGCTAGTTTGTTGAAGGATGCCATGCTTGGCCAAGTGTTCTTTAAGTTTGTGACTTGTGTATTCTCCTCCATTTTCCGATCTTAGTACCTTTATTTTAGCATTAAAATGATTATTCACATAGTTTTGGAAGTTTATAAGGCATCATACACACGATCTCTAGAGAGAAGTAATGTTATCCAAGTATACTTTGATTTTTCATCAATAAAGGTAAGAAAGTACTTGTTTTTATCTCTAGATACGCATGGTGATGTCCAAACATCCGAGTGAACTAAGTCAAAGAAGTTCTCATAAATGGTAGAAGATTTAGGGAAAATAGACTTGCAATGTTTACCAAGAATACAAGACTCACAACTAGAACTATCAAAAGAGACATTAAGCAACATCAATTCAAGAGCACGAGAATGAGGATATGACCTAATCTAGCATGCCAATTAGCATTTAAACTTAAAGCAAGAGAAGCATTAAACAAAGTAGATGAGTTTTGTGAAGTTTTCTCAAGACGATAAAGATCTCCTTTAGCATTTCCTTCTCCAAAATTTTTCTTGTCTCAATATCCTGAAAATGACTTTAAATCATCTATCCCCTTAACCGGTACTCTATCACCATTTGCTATAATCACATTCCCTTGAGCCGGTTTTATATTGTTTATGAGACTTGGGTTACTTATCATATGATGAGAAGCACCCGAGTCAATGACAAGAGTTCTGGTAGGTTTAGAGGCAAAGAGAGTGGTACCAGATTCCTTTAACGAGGCAAGGGACCTTATAAGGGCCTCCAAATCAGACTTCCTCACCACTTTTCCATAGTCCGCGGTCATGGCTGCCTCCTCTCCTTGCTTGGTAGAATCAGAACCGGTTGCTTGATTCCCTTCTTGGGAGAGATTCGATTACTTGGCTGGCTTGAGGTGAGAGTGAAGAATCCAACATTTGTCCTTCACATGGCCCTTCTTTTTGCAATGGTCACACACAGACACCTTCCTTTCTTCTTTCTTGTAAGCTCCCTTGTTAGCCATGATGAACTCCCCTTACCACCAAAGAGGCCAAGTGAACCTTGTTCCTTTTGGACTTGAGCACACACATCGTCGAGGGTAGGAAGCTTGTCAGCTCGAAGAAGGTGCTTGATGAGATCATTATTCACTGGGTAAAGAGTGAGAAGAAGGCCAAAGACTTTATCTAGTTCCTTTCTCTCATTGAGGATGGACGGATCCACGGTGCTTGGACGGAGCGTCTCGAGTTCAGCCCACAAAGACCGATACTTTCCAAAGTGCTTTGCAAATTCCAAGTCTTCTTGACTTAGGTTCTTGATAGCCTTCTTGACTTCAAACACACGAGTCAAGTTGGACATGTTCCCATAGACATTCTTGAGCGTGTCCCAAAGCTCCTTTGCAGTTTCAAAATAGGAGTAAGCTTCGAGTATGGAGAGTTCAAGGGAGTTTTGAAGGATGGCTAGCACACTTTGATCTTCTTGGAACCATTAGGATTCCTCTTATGCTTGGCTGCTTTGTCTTCTTCTCCCTAGGTCTCCTTTTCGTCTTTCTTTTTGACTTCTTGAGTGGCATGCTTGACCTCCACGTGACTCCAAAGCCCTCAGCCACAAAGAGCAGTTCTTGTGGTTCTTGTCCACAAAAGATAGTTCACACCCTTAAGAACGACTGTATTGACAATCGGTTTTGGGTTCTCCATGGTGAGAACTTGAAGATCTTAGAAGATAAGAATTATTACCCAATGGAAGAAAAAGTAGATCTAGAGAGCAATCTTTTACCCAATGGACAATAAACCAGATCTGATGAAAAACAAGAAAGATTGGATCTATGAATGAAGAAGAGAATAAGAGAATATAGAGAAATAGATTAGACTAAGAAGAAGAAGGATCGATTGCTCTGATACAATGTTAGATTTGTGGAACAAGAATTAGAGAGATTGGGAGACAAGATGAATAGTAACCAAGAATAGAAAAGAGAGAGAATTACTCTTCTTACTTCATTAGGGTTTACAACCATGCACACATATATGTAGAAACTTTTGTTAGGGTTTATAACCACACATATAAGGAGACTTGAGGTTCAACACTACAAATGGACTTAATGTTCTTCTTAAAGAAATCCTTCTCATTGTTAAAGATAAGGAGAGTGGCTGGAGCTCCTGTACATGTGATATCCTCAGACGTTATTACAAATTCAAGTTATGAATCCACACCTTCTGGTTCTGGATACTCATTATCCTAAGCATTCTGAAAAACTAAAGAAAAAATTAGTGCAATTCATTTGCAAAAACCATTAAAACTTATGTTTCAACCAGAATATACTTCAAATCAAGAGAAATAAATTCTGGTACTAACACATCAAATGCTTCTACTGTATACATAAAGGTTTGATTACAGTAACATATGAAAACGATTTCTATCGGTTATCTGGTTTAGTTCTGGTTCTCGTAAATTAGTTCGGGAAAAAGCATAAAGAAGATAGGCATTAGTAATTACTAATTAGAGCGAGAGAGAGAGAGAGAGAGAGTAAACGTACTTGGACGAGTTCCATGTGGAAGTGAACATCTTTAGCATAAAGCTCAGCGGAGAGATTCTTCACAACTTGATTAAGATACTACGTCAAAATGTTATCAGCTTCAATGATTGAAAACTTCGTCTTCCGGATTCGATCAATGTGTTTCTTAAAAGATTTCTCTTCCAAGTTTGGTTTTGCTTTCTCTCTTAAAATGTGAAACAAGGGAGAAGTAAATAAGTGAGGAGATTGATCGGCTCAAATTTGCCCTGAGCTATACGCTCGGCCTAAGGATATTCTCAGGAAATTCAGAATTGCAAATAAATAATTGTCAGGATTTATAAAGCACCGTTCTTGAACTCAAATCACAAAAATATACTCAATCAACTTTCGTTACAAAGACTATCTATGTCTAGAACCCTAAATTCCAAATCTCTTTGCAAATTTATAAGTTTAAGACATGCATTTAATTCAGGTTTGATAAGTTCACAAAATCCCTAAACCAAATCTCTTTGCGAATAGGTATTTTGCTCATCTAGATTATTTTCAGGAAATCAACAACACTTTCGTGTCTACCAAATAACCTAAGATCATATTCTAGGTTGCTTTCACTACTCTAGAACAAATTAACCAGAATCTAGATGAAGAACTCTATTGATTCAATCCTAACAATCTAATAATCTAGCAATTCATGAATTCCTTTGAAAACCCTAAACCTAACATGAAATCTACTCAGACATGGTGAATAAAACAAACATCATGAATAAAATAGGTATCATAAAAGAAAGTAATAGAAGAAGTAAAGGAGTTATGAATCTTCTCTGAAGGAGTTATGAATCTTCTCTGAAGGAGGTTTTGATTCTTCTCTCCCAGCTCTCTACAAATCTCTCTCTCCAAAATAAAGCTTAAGTCTTAACAAAACCCTAAAAACTCAATATATATGTCTTAACCACGAGCTGGGCTTAATTGTAAATAAGGGAAACTTCTGCGCCGAATCTACAAATCTTCTGAACTTCAATTAAGCGTGAAATTCATTTGCCGTCAGATATTGGTGTCGATCGACACCAGAAATTGTCATGCTCGACACTCACACCAAATATGCTCTCCCGGTATGTTCCTTCGGCACATCTTCTCCAAATGCTCCCAAATGCTCAAAAAAACTCCATCCATGCCAAATAACTCATAATCCTGAAATGACTCAAAAAGACTCGAAAACACTATAAAAGCTCTATAAATAAGACTTATATCATGGCCAAAAACCCGTAAAAACCATGATATATCAACTCCCCCAGACTTAGCCTTTGCTTGCCCTCAAGCAAAACATAAACTTAACCTGTGAAAGAAGTTTGAAAACGCGGGAACTCACTCAACTGAAGGAAACTCTTCTTTACACTCTTCATCGCCTTGACTCTAGAACTTACTTTATGTACTTTGCCTATGAGAAGCATCAGTATTCCTTACTCTAATCCCACAATCCTTAGGAATCTCCAGTCTCTCCATTGTCATCTCTTTACATAATTTAAAACAAGTAAAGATGAATTCTTACCGAGGGAATATCGATCAATGGCATATCGACTCTTCTCAAACCAAGACATTCTTCATATGATTTCACTTCCTCTCTCTTTTCTCACTTCTAAGGTAATCGACATCTCCCTACTTTTCTAGGGTATCATTTTATTTTTTCAACGATTCCTTTTTCTTCTCTCTTTTTTTCTTTCTTTTCTAATTTTTTATAACTCTTTTTTTATTCGGGTATCTATGAGATCCGAAGTATGCACGGGTTTACGCGACATCCCTCATATCACTTCTACCTATAGCATTTTCCACAGTTTCTTTTAAAGACTGAAGGGTAGAGAGAAAGAAGGAATCATACTTTGAAGAAGTGCAGTGTCTTGTGTGGTTCGAAGAAGAAGTCTAGTCCAATGTATACCAACTCCCAAGGTAAGAGATTAAGTCCAATTAAGTCCTGATAAAATTAGAGACAACGTTAAATCAACTGGATATCCAATGAATAAGGGCTTTCAGGATTGTTGATACAGCTCATAGTCATTCCAAACTTCAGTTCTGAGATCAAGCATAATCAAGAGTCATAAGAGTGTTAATCCAAATCAGAGAAAGCGTTAGACTGAGTTCATAGTTCCCTATAAAATTTTTGACTTAATAAGACAAAATGTTTTTGGACGGACTTGATAAAACTCCACAAGAATAAACAATGTTAGTAACTACCTCCCCCAGACTTAAACAACACTGTCTCCAGTGTTGCCAAGTCTAAGATTGGCGAATAAAATAAAATAAAACTGAAATAAATGCAAAGAAATAAAAAGACTCACAAATGGGTTGCCTCCCACTTAGCGCTTGTTTTTAGTCATTAGCTTGACTTTGTCGGGACTCAAGTGTCCGGTGGATCGGGAAGTGGCACTAAATACCTCCAAGAATAGTGTCTCATCATCCATGGTGGTGTATAAGGATTAGGTGCAGGAGATCCACCAAGTACACGAGGAGCACCAGCAGGACAAGATCTAGGTATGGGTGGGATACTCCTTTTACCTACAACATCATCAAAAGAACCAACAAGTGCTCTACGATAATCTTGTGGCTTGGTTAACTGCAAAACAGTCTTTGTACTTTGGAAATTTTTATTGATGATATGAGAAGGTTTCGGTAAAGAAGTTGCGTACCTTACCTTTTCTCGAGGTCTCTGGAGTTTGGGTGGTGAAGCTTTCCGATTCAGAACAGGGCTCAAGCTTGCAGCAGTAAGATCAACCTGAAAAACATCCGTTGTTGGCAAGTTTGCACTATCGTGACGAGGGGTGTCGCTCGACACTGAGCCTACTGCTCGTGTTTTTGCACTTTTTCTACAATTCGCCTCAGCGATCCTCATCTCGAGCACAAAAACGTCATCCTCCAGCAACTTATCAGTAGATAGAACCTCGCTCTGGTCCCTAGCAGTAATGTCTTCTGAATACTCGTTGAGTGCCTTGTCATCCAAGGCTTCTTCGACAGAAAAAGTCTTGCCATCAATAGTAGGTGCTCGCCTTAACTTGTCCATATCAAAGTTCATGACCAAATCACCCACATGCAGTCCAATCCTTTCTTTCTGAATATCTATAAGAGCACCAGCGGTAGCCAAGAAAGATCTCCCAAGGATAATAGGATCCTTAGGTTCTTCACCATACTCAAGAACAACAAAATCATCGAGAATCATGCATTCACCGACTCTAATCAAAAAATCCTTTAAAATACCTTCTGGAATCTTTTTCAATCTATCAGCTAAGATAAGAGAGATCCTATTCGTCTTAAAATCTGTCATCCCAAGTCTCACAGCAACAGAGTATGGTATCAAGTTGATACCAGAGCCAAGATCACAAAGAGAGTGAGGAAATATTTCTGTGAAGATCGAGCAGTCTAGCACAAAACTTCCTGGATTAGGTAACTTCTCTGGAATCTTGCTCTGAATCATGGCACTAACTTTTTCAGAAACAAACCCTTTCTTATTCTTTTCTTTCTTACTCTGTGGGGTCTGTTTCAAGAAGATAGCACCCATGTCTCTAGCTAGCAAAGCTCCTTCCTCAGGGCTCACATCATTTAGGACCATCCTCTTAACACACCGCTTAAGCATAGGTGAATCCCGATCTGCATGATATAGATGTATCTCATTTATCACCTTTTCCATCATTGCCTTGCATCGAGCTTCTTCCATCTCCTGTTTAGACTTCCTAGGTTTTGGAAAAGGAACCTTAGGCTTGTAGATCTTTTCTGTAGATGATTGCAGAGTTTCAAGAAAACTTGGTTCTGTCTGTAAGGGGTGTCGATCGCCACAGGGAAGGTGTCGATCGACACTGTGATCTGGTGTCGACATGGAAGTGTCGATCGCGGTCGATATTGGTCTGTCAGGAACCAAATCCACGAGAACTGGTGTTAGTATCGATCGACACTGTGAGATGGTGTCGAGCGACACCTGTTGTGCAAGTGCAGTTTCATCATCGTCACTTGTTTCCACCTCCCAAACATTATCTCCATCCCTAATGAAAATGGCATTGCATCCTTCTCGTTTCTTTACAGTTTCAGTAGTTTGTGCAACCTTAACATCCAATTTGTTGGTAAAGGTACTCAAAGCTTCTATCTTGCCATTTAGATCAGTATATAAGGTATCCATCTTCCCGTTGAAATCCACTGTCATGTTCTGCTGACCCGCTAGAATCAGTTGTAGCATTGACTTCATCTCATCATCTGCAGATGGAGGGGGAAGCGACTGGTAAGAAGAATTTCCATAGGTGTTGACGAAACTGCCGGTGCCAATCTGACCATACCCATTGTTGTACCGGTTACCCTGTGTGTTACCAAACTTCTGACCCTGATACCCAGCACCATTGACGTAGTTCACGCCACCTTCTTCATCCGCACCTGGTTCAACGGCCTCAACCTCAGCAGCAAACTTAACAGTCTTCTTGGCAACAAGAAGTTTATGCACATAATCGAGCTTTGCCTTAACGTCAGCGAGTTGAACCCCATCCGTGTGTTGGGCTAGCTTCTTCCTCTCAAAATCAGCAACTTTAGTGTTGTTGCTGGAAGCTCAATTCTCAATCAGTTTGGTGGCTTGAGTTTGAGACCTTGTATTGTAGTTGCCATTACTTGCAGCATCTAAAGCCATCTGATATTTCCAATCCAATCCTCTATAAAAGATTCCCAACAGCTGAAATTTGTCATAACCATGGTGTGGACAATCTCTCTGATACCCCTTAAAACACACCCAAGCAGCTTTGAAAGCTTCTGAGATCCCTTGAGCAAAGGTAGAAATCTTTTTCCGCAGCTCCTCGGACCTCGCATCATCATAAAAGTTGTTCAAGAACTCAACCTTTACATCCTTCCGGCACGTAAGAGATGCAGGCTTCAACTCCTTGAGCCAGGATAGTGCTTCTCCTGTTAAGGAGTGCTGGAAAAGCTTGTAGAGAAGAAAGTCTGAAGATACACCATTAGTCTTGATGCTAGATACCAATTCTTCAAACTTCTCAATATAGTCCATTGGATGCTCATGAGCATGACCATGGAACGGGTGTTGTCCTACAAGAGTGTAGTACCCAGGCTTCAACTCAAAGTTGTTCCTCTGAAATGCAGGAGGACGTATAGCAGAGCTGTTTGAATAGAACAATGCAGGCCTGTTGTATTCTCCAAGTGTACGGTTCTCATCATCTGCTTCAGGAATTACAGTCTCGTCAGCATTCAGCTTCTATCCTTGTGCATTTCTCACATGGCCATCTCCATCTCTGAGAGTACCCTCAACACTTGAATCAGAACCACCGGTGGTGCCATTGCTGCCTTTATCTTAGCTTTTCGAATTCCTCTTTCTAAACCCGCTAGTTCGGAATTGTTATAATCAACTAACTCTTTATTCTGCTGGCTTCTGGTATTAGGCAAAAACCTGAAACACCAAAAAGAAAAGAGAAAACAAAAGCGTAAGTAACAAAATAAAATAAAAAAACTTAGACTAAACTTTTAACCTTAATCTAATAGTAATCAAAATTGAGTCCCCGGCAGCGGCGACAAAATTTGATCGGTTCAAGTTTGCCCTGAGCTACTTTCTCAATTAAGAGATCACTGTAGTACTTAGGGATCAAATCCACAGAGACTCAACGATTACACAATAAATAATTGGTATTAAATTATGCTAAACAAGCACGTTTTCAATTAAATAAAACAGCAAATTAAAATAAAGATTGATTTTTAAACAGTAATGGGGAAACGCTAGGCCTAGGGATATTCTCAGGAAATTCAGAATTGCAAATAAATAATTGTCAGGATTTATAAAGCACCGTTCTTGAACTCAAATCACAAAAATATAATAATTCAACTTTCGTTGCAAAGACTATCTATGTATAGAACCCTAAATTCCAAATCTCTTTGCAAATTTATAAGTTTAAGACATGCATTTAATTTAGGTTTGATAAGTTCACAAAATCCCTAAACCAAATCTCTTTGCGAATAGGTATTTTGCTCTCTAGATCATTTTCAGAAAGTCAATAACACTTTCGTGTCTACCAATTAACCTAAGATCAGATTCTAGGTTGCTTTCACTACTCTATAACAAATTAACCACAATCTACATGAAGAACTCAATTGATTCAATCCTAACAATCTAATATCCTAGCAATTCATGAATTCCTTTGAAAACCCTAAATCTAACATGAAATCTACTCAGACATGGTGAATAAAACAAACATCATGAATAAAATAGATATCATAAAAGAAAGTTAAAACAAAGACACACACATTCAAACACTTCACTTTTTTCTCAAATTCACCTGCTCGTCCCATGTCTTTACATAGAACTACTCCATTTCACCTCTTGTTCTCAAGTCTTCACTGCTCCATCATCACCTTTCACTAGTCTTCATTTATAAGTTCTTCACTCCAGTAGTGTCCAAACATGCATCTTCCATCCATGCTCACAAATTCCCTCCTCAACATGTGTACCTTATCCTCCCAAGAGTACTGAAACTCTCTTCCGGTCTCTCTAACCATTGACTGCCCAATGGAACCCGTAATTTCCTCTTCATTGCCATCTGTTTCCGATGTCTGAGAGTCATGGAATCTATTCCCAAGTGCAACATACAGTAATCCTTCCCAAAATTCAAGAACCCATATTGAACAGGACTTCCAAATAGTTTTCAGAAAGATTACCCGTAATTGATTTAGTTAAGATCATGTCGATACCTGGATTGGTT
Source organism: Capsella rubella (assembly GCF_000375325.1). NCBI lineage: Eukaryota > Viridiplantae > Streptophyta > Magnoliopsida > Brassicales > Brassicaceae > Capsella > Capsella rubella. The sequence continues at coordinate 5,190,043 of NW_006238919.1, read as the reverse complement.
AGTGAAAGTATATAGTCAATATATAAAAGTATAGAGTTAAGATGGAGTCAAAAATTAGCAAAAGGGTAGAGAATTAAATTTAGTATCAGAATTAAACGTGATAAGAGTCAATGTTTATGGCATTTTTGTAAGTCTGGTCACATATCTGAACGCCATACTTGTATCAGCTGATGAATGGAACTATTTTTGTACAGATTTTCTTCTGATACCTTTTTAGTAAAATTTGTAAGTATTTGACTAATTATTTAGTTTATTGTCTTTTGAGTTTTGACTATGCATATAAATTTTCTAAAAATTAACAAAAAAAAATTAGATCCGAATTTTTTACCAAAATAGTTTACGTTAGTTCGGTATGATGTCGAGGAAAAATACTAGTGGAACTACATTTTAGGTGTATTGACGGAAACCTACCAAAACTTTTTTTTATCCTTAGATGTTTTTTAATTACCAGCATGCCCTTTTTACACGTTACCGGAAAAAACCAATTACAAAAAATGCCACTGCCACGTCAGACAAAAAGGCGCGTGCCACCAATAACTCAGCCATAACGTACGTTACGGCTGAGTAATATCACGTAATGGCTGAGTTCTGGGACAACGGCTGAGTTTCGGGTCAACGGTTGACTTACGATCATAACTCACCCAACAGTTACGACTGACTTATAAAAATCTGGTTGAGTTATGAGAAAACGGCTAATAACTCAGCCGCCGTTACGGCTAATAACTCAGCCGCCGTTACGGCTAATAACTCAGCCGCCGTTACGGCTGAGTTATACTCCGATGGTTGAGTTATCAGAAGTTTGGCTGAGTTATGTTATCGACACGGCTCACTTAACTTTCTCCGGTTGGATGAGTTATCGACAACGGCTGAGTTATCAAATATCGTTACGGCTGACTTATGTTTCAGAGACATAACTCAGTCGTAAATTGGCTGACTTAACAGAAAACTCAACCATGTTACGGCTGACTTATTGACAAAAGATTTATTGCTAATATAGCCTCCAGTTACGGCTGACTTATTTTACGTTATAGCTGACTTATTACCGCTACGGCTGAATTTGGCATCTTAAAAGACATTTTAGTAATTACTTCATTATTTTTCATGTTGTGGCTGATTTAATTTGTGTTGATGGCTGATTTATTTTGGCTGAGTTAAAAATTTGTTTGGTGGCTGTCTTACGACTTCAAAGGCACAATTCCACGTCAGCATAAACGAGGGAAATACGAAAGGTCCCCCATTAGCTCGTGTTTTCTCTTACACTATGTTCTTCATTTTCTGTTCTTCACTTCACTTCTGTTCTTCATTTTCACTTTTGTTCTTCATTTTCACTTATGTTCTTCATTTTCGTTGATGGATCATCCGGTTCCAGTAATTGTTGTGTCTAGTAATTGGGCAAAGAAACAGAAATATGTATTTAACACCGACGATAGAGGTTGTAGAGTTGTGCAGATAGATGCGGAAACAACGCACGAGAAGCTAGTGAAATTGGTTCTTGATGACTACGGACTGCATGAGTTGAGCCACAAGGTAACGATGAGCTACATGCTCTGGTACAAACATATGAAACATATGTCGCATGATACTCCCCCAGTATATGTGTCGAATGATCGACAGTTGTAGTGTTATATAAGCTTGTTGACAATCGATCAGCTACGACTTTGTGTTGAGTTTGCGAAGATGAAGGACTGATCGAATGGAAGGACGAAACGGCCACGCAGTTCGGCTTCAGAAGTAGAATCTACATATGAAGACGCAAGAGGATTTGATGGTTTTTGTTATGATTATAGTGAAAACCTAGAAGATGAAGTCAAAGAAGATGAAGCAGAGTACGAATCAGAGGATGAAAAAGAAGATGACGAGTTTTCAACCCGATTTGACATTTTCGACGACTCCGATGGTGCGTCATCTGATGATGATAACTTTACTGTATACGGCGAGCCTGAGGAGAAAGATGAAGATATCAAAACAGAGGTCATTACTTTGGCAAAGTGGGATCGATTGGGAACTCGGAGTCTTTAACGGTGGAGATGGCTAAGTTAAACATCGTCGTAGGACAACGATACGCGAGCAAAAACGAGTTGGAGAAACGAGTGAAACTTCTTTCGGTGAGAGATGGATTTGATTTTTCAGTACCAAAATCAAATACGACTGTAGTGAATATTACGTGCTGGGTTGAAGGATGTCTTTGGAGAGTTCATGGATCTCAAGAAGGAGATGAGCGTGGTTTTGTTGTTCGTATATACGATTCGGTACACACATGTTCTATGACAGAGAGATATAATCGATCCAAACAAGCAACACCTGATGTTTTGGGACCTCTTTATAGGGACTTTCTTGGTGACATTGGTCCATTAGTTAAACCTAAAAGTGTTGGAATTATCATCAGTAAGCATTTTAGCATAAAGGTAATTACTATGTCACGGCTGATTTATATTTGACTCACGGCTGAGTTTTCGTTCAAGTTATGGCTGAGTTCTCATTACGATACGGCTGAGTTTCGTGGAGTTTTCTTTCCTTTACGGCTGAGTTATCATTACGATGCGGCTGAGTTTTCATTTATGTGTCGGCTGACTTATATATAGTTACGGCTGAGTTATCATTACGACACGACTGAGTTTTCATTTATGTGTCGGCTGACTTATATATAGTTACAGCTGACTTATTATTATATTGGTGCCAACATATGGATTATTGGAAGTCATACAAGACGATAAGGTTTGCAAGACAGATCGATATGGGAAATCCTGAGGGAAGTTTTGAAGAATTGCCTTCCTACCTATACACTATAAGACGGGCAAATCCGGGTACAATAACGCATCTTCAAATTGATGAGTGTGACAGATTCAAGTATGTCTTCATTGCTTTTGGTGCGAGTGTTGCTGGGTTTGCTTACATGCGGAAAGTTGTTGTTGTGGATGGTACGTTTCTCCACGGTAGTTACAAAGGAACGCTTCTAACAGCCCTAGCTCAGGATGGAAATTTCCAAACTTCCCCAATAGCTTTCGCAGTTGTTAACACTGAAAATGATGATTTTTGGCGTTGGTTTTTTACGCAACTCAAAGTTGCTATTCCAGACGAGAGGAATCTTGCGATCATCTCGGACATACATAAGTCAATAAGGAAAGCAATTGGTGAAGTGTATCCGTTGGCTTCTCGTGGAATTTGCACTTATCATTTGTACAAGAACATATTTGTTCCCACTTGTGAAAAAAGCGGCTAGGTGTTTTCAGATGGCTGATTTTACAGAGGCATTCAATGAGATTGAAGCGCTTCATCCTAAACTACATGGATATCTCCAAAGAGCTGGGGTGCAAATGTGGGCGCGCGTTCATTTCCCGGGTGAAAGGTACAACCTAATGACTTCGAACATTGCGTAATTTATGAACAAAGCACTATCAAATAGTAGAAGTCTTCCCATAGTTCGACTGTTAGAATCCATACGGAATATGATGACTAGATGGTTTGCTGAACGGAGAGAGGATGCGAAATCACAGCTAACAAGGCTCTCACGAGGTGTTGAAAAACTGTTAGAGGTAACTGAGCCGATCACGTTACATAAGTGAGCCATAACTTGCTTATAACTCAGTCGTTATTTATATAACTTAGCCATAACATGATTATAACTCAGTCGTTATTTATATAACTAAGACATAACTCAGTCGTTATTTATATAACTTAGCCATAACATGATTATAACTCAGTCGTTATTTATATAACTAAGCCATAACTTTTATGTTTTGTTCTTCCCTCTAATAGGGTCGTTTAGCTGCATCAAGACTTTTTGAAGTACAACCGATTAATGCTTTACGTGTACAAGTACAATATGGAACATCTTTGCATGTTGTAAATTTGTATGCAAAAAGATGCACATGCCGCCGTTTCGAGCACGAGAAAATACCATGCGTCCATGCAATCACAGCTGCAGAGCATATGGGTGTGTCTCGTATTTCCCTGGCCGATCCGACATACCGGAGCAATTATTTGGTTAACGCGTACGCTGATTCAATCTCACCTCCGGATACTGCACTCCCTGTTCCTGAAATTGTAACTAACCAACCGTGCGTGCCTCCGATCGTTGCAACCCAGCCAGGAAGGTCGAAGAAAAGCAGGATTAAATGAACTGTGGAAATTGCACTTCATAATAAACGCCCGAGGAAGCCACACGCATGTTCTCGATGTAAAGAAGTTGGGCATAATGCAAAAACTTGTCGGAAGTAGTATTGTTGGTATGTTGTTGGCATAGATTTTCTCGTTTTGATTATGTGTAGACAATGTTTGTTTTATGTAATCCATATTTCTAGACTAAGCCCTTATGATAACTCAGTCGTAACATATATTTAACTCAGCTGTAACGCGACCTTTCGTCTTTCTACCGTACGATAACCCAGCCGTAACGCGACCTTTCGTCTTCTTTAATATGATAACTCAGCCGTAACATGAATTATCATACAGAATATATTCATGTTACTGATAACTCAGCCATATTAGTTTATTGATAACTCAGCACAATAAGTTACTGATATCTCAGCCCAATAAGGTTACAGATAACTCAGCAGTAATGCGACATTTCGTCTTTTTCCCGTACGATAACTCAGCCATCACATTAACCATCGCAATTTTTCGTGTTCTTCCTTTCTCTCTTTCATCTGATCCCTTTATATATCAGTTTTATTATACCATAAATCTTTTTCCCATTCATTTCATCTTTCATCAATATGGAAGTCGTTCCTCATATGCCAGAACATGTTCTTACAGAGATTCACGCGATTCTTGCCGGACCTGGTCTGGATGATCTTCCCGTTCTATACCCTGCTCAGGGTTTATATGATGCTTTTGTTGACAAAAAAAACAACGAGATGGAGAGATTACCATAACATAATGGTTGAAGCGATCGAGCCTATACTTTCTCAGAACTAGCACCACGAGTGGCCGACTTATCGCTTGATTCCCGCCCGCATCAAGATACATTGGTTTAAGATGCTACTGGTAAGCACCACGTTTAAAGCATTTTCATTCATATGGTTATTTTCTCTTTGCCTAATTTTTTTTCTTTTATGTAGCGCCAATACAACTGGGATCCAAAGCAAACGTTAATCATTTGGACACACTTTAATAAAGATGCGAGTTCAATTTTCATGTGGCAGATGCGTGGGATTAGGAAAAAATGGATCTTAGGTTACGATAAGCCCGAGTGGTTGAATCCAATGGTTTGGGAGAATATTGTCCATATGTTTCAACAACTTGGTGCACACGATCTCTACTGGGAATATTGTTGCTGAATTCCAATAGTTATTTGCTTATGAATGTTTTCAATGATGTTTCCTATGTGTTCTCAAGTTCTTTGCTTTTGAATGTTGTTTGTTCTTTCTGAACTTCTTTTTGAACTTCTTTGTAATCCCAAACAAATATCTTTTCTTTTGAATCATGTTGTTTCTTTTTTTCTTCATTTTAGCAATTTTAACAGCCATATAACTCAGCCGTAATGTTATCAATAACTCAGCCATAACGTAGTATAAGTCAGCCATACCCTAAATATGCGTTATGTCAATTTCTAGTTATAACTCAGCCGTAATGGAATCACGTAAATACTAGGTTATTGATAACTCAGCCGTAATGTTATCTATAACTCAGCCATAACGTAGTATAAGTCAGCCATACCCTAAATATGCGTTATGTCAATTTCTATTTATAATCAAGTTATGAAATCACATAAATACTAGGTTTAAATATGATACAATCATGTTACCATATTATTCATCAATAATTAGACTTTGTTGGTAACATTTCAAAAACTATCACACAAAAACTAGTTTCTAGTCATAACCAACACTACTTAATTTGAACTGGATGAAATTGTGTAAATTTTTCATTTTCTTTTCAAAATTAACAATCTTAACATGCATATTTGCTGCTAATATATATTTATTATATTTCATATCCATTATATACTTATATAATTGGTAATTATAAATTATAATTATACTCATAACTCAGCCGTAACTTGAACACATTAACTCAGCCGTAACATAATCATAAGTCAGCCATACCCCATTTCTCATTTAACATGAAAAGAACTCTTAAAATTGCTGGTTAAACAACACAAATTACAACATAACCAGTCTAAACATCATGAAACATGAATGAAACAACAATTATATTCTCTCCCATAGCCAAACAATTGCGATTCCTTTTACAAAGAGTAGAGAAATTGTCTTCAAAGCTGTTTTACCCATATCATCCTCAATCTTCTTCATCAGTTCTTCCTCAAGCTTGTCAAACATTTCTTTTTGGAGATCAAAATTTTGAGTATGTTGATGCCTTAAGTCCGTCATATCTTCTTCTATTCTCTTTACCTTTGCGTCGACCATCTAAATTTCTTCAACCGATGCCTCATCAACCCATTTGAAGAAATTCGACTCACTCGGCCTCTAATTAACAAAAAACCAACATCGATACCCATATGTTAACAATAAACAATTAAAAACTAATTATTACCTTCAAAGCAATCAAGCATCTATAGAAGATACGGTAAGGGTTTTCCTTTGTCTTTGATATGTATGTGATGATATCGTTACCACACCAACATCCGCAATTCGTCGGAAGATCTGGAGGATAAGCACCATGTGCTGAACGATATGAACTCGAACAGTAGTCGCTCATTATTAAAAATTGAGAACTGGAACCCAAAAATCGAAGATAAACCCAGAGAGAGGAGGCAAGAAATTGATAAGAACCCTAAATCCCCAATCTGATTTCTCGATTATGTCTATAAGGGAGAAGAAAGAAGGAAACGACGTCGTGCGAAATTGAATCGGCCAAACCACGAATTTAATTTAGTATAACTCAGCCAAACCTCAAAATCTGTCTGTGGCTTAACTCGGCCAAACCTCGAATTTGAATATCAAAATCATAACTCCGCCGTAACATATATATAACTCAGCCGTAACGTTATGTGTAACTCAGCTGTAACATATCTATAACTCAGCCAAACCTCGAATTTGAAATATAAGATTTTTTATACATTCATGTTATTAGAACACTTAGATAAGACGAATTTAAGGTTTTTATTCACTGTAAAAATGTATATAATTAAATTAGCTCTTGTTTATACCTTTTAAGACTTATGTATCCAACAAAGAGATAAATCCTAGTAATGGTTCTCCATTCTATCTTGTAATACCCTAATGTAATACAATTTTATCTTTTATATTAGTCTAAATTTTATCATTTACATTAAAGATAGTTTTTTTATATATTCTAATACCATAATGTTAAGTTTATTGTTGAATTTAAAATGCTTGATTATTGTTGAGTTCAACCGTCATTCGGATATCAGCCATAACAAAACCATAACTTAGCCATAAACATAACTATAACTCAGTCATTACAAATCCACAAATGAGCCATGATGTTCGAGATTCCAATAATTTACATATTATCATAATAAGTATACTAAAACATAATATTACTGAAACTGGTTGAGGTAATCCGCTGCCTCATCGAAAATGTCTGCTGCCATCTTCAGCCGTATACCTTGGATATTTTCATCACAGAGGCCATCGAAACTAACACCAAGTGCTAGGCATTCCACATATTTGAGAGAGTACACGCCACAGTCCCATCGCCTTACTATGTGGACGGATTTCAGCAGGGACTAATGCGTTGAGAATTGCTGGAAGCATCTGCGTAAACGGCTTAACACACTTCATCATTTTTGCTTCACTTTCAGGTGTTACCTGTCCCACAATACTGTCATAAACCACGGGTCTAAAAACGCAATACCTTTGGTGTGGAATGGGCAGGGGTCTTCAAGGAACCGTTTCGTGAGGAGTCTCATAAACGCACTCACATGCTGAAAAAAAACCATAAGGTATGATAAATATAAGTCAACCATAACTAATATATAACTCAGCCATAACTTAGCTATAACGCAGCCATAACTCAGCCATAACTCAGCCATAACGTAGCCATAACTCAGCCTTCAAGCTGAATGATAACTCAGTCACGACAAAAAAGGGGAAAACTTACATCGTCCCTCAGCCAGCCATACTTATTGTCCGTAGCTGGCCAATCCTTTCTTTCAGTGATGAGTCTCTTGTAGAATTCAATTTCAGGGACTGCCTTGCCATATGGGGTAGCCCTAACAAACAACACACTTTAATATACATAAAAAGGGGGGGTAAAGAAGAAGTAATCAATAGGTCAATAGGTACGAAGACTTACTTGTGTGGACTTAAGTGTTCCAATAATCTCTCCAATCTGGCCGGATCAACAGGGGCGAAAGGATCATATATTGCAACAGAGGGTACACAGTTCTTCCTCATACATGTCAGCCCGTTCTCTCCAATAATAGGAAAAACATGAGGATTTGGCTGTGGCTCCAATGCACTCCCATCTTTAGCAAACTTCACATTTGCTCTCCTTAATCCTTTAATCCTTTCATTCCTAATCTTTTCTTCTTCATCAACATCAGATTCAGGTAAGACGTTCAAATTCTCAAAAGGATTATTGTCAGTGACATCCTCTATTTCACTATCACAAGCTTTGTTGTCCCCTTTGTTGTCCACTTTGTTGTCCTCAACCTCAACCTGTTTCTTTCCTTCCTTTGAGAATTTGAATTTCACAAGAGGAATCTTAACAACATCTTCAGCAAGTTCTTCCACCAGATCAGAAGGGACACTTGGTTTCAGCTGCTGAACACCTCTAGGCTTTCTACCTCTCTTCTTTGGCTGGCCTTTTTCCTCATTCCCTTTCCTCCTTACTTCAGCTTCTGCCCTCTTCTTTTCATCTACTTCTTTTTTCTTTTGGGCATATGTGATCGGCTCAAATTTGCCCTGAGCTACTCTCTCAATTAATAGATCACTGTAGTACTTAGGGATCGAATCCACAGAAACTCAAAGATTACACAGTAAATATTCGGTATTAAAATTAAGCTAAGCAAGCAGGTTTTAAATCAAATAAAAACAGCAAATTAAAATAAAGATTGGTTTTTAAACAGTAATGAGGAAACACTAGGCCTAGGGATATTCTCAGGAAATTCAGAATTGCAAATAAATAATTGTCAGGATTTATAAAGCACCGTTCTTGAACTCAAATCACAAAATTATAATTAATCAACTTTTGTTGCAAAGACTATCTATGTCTAGAACCCTAAATTCCAAATCTCTTTGCAATTTTATAAGTTTAAGACATGCATTTAATTCAGATTTGATAAGTTCACAAAATCCCTAAACCAAATCTCTTTGCGAATAAGTATTTTGCTCATCTAGATTATTTTCAGGAAATCAATAACACTATCGTATCTACCAATTAACCTAAGATCATATTCTAGGTTGCTTTCACTACTCTAGAACAAATTAACCACAATCTAGATGAAGAACTCTATTGATTCAATCCTAACAATCTAACAACCTAACAATTCATGAATTCCTTTGAAAACCCTAAACCTAACAAGAGATCTACTCAGACATGGTGAATGAAACAAACATCATGCACAAAATAGATATCATAAAATAAAGTCATAGAAGAAGTAAAGGAGTTCTGAATCTTCTCTGAATGAGGTTTTGATTCTTCTCTCCTGACTTTCTACAAATCTCTCTCTCCAAAATAAAGCTTAAGTCTTAACAAAACCCTAAAAACTCAATATATATGTCTTAACCACGAACTGGGCTTAATTGCAAATAAGGGAAACTTCTGGGCCGAATCTGCAAATCTTCTGAACTTCAATTAAATTGCCGTCAGATATTGGTGTCGATCGGCACCAGAAGTTGTGACGCTCGACACTCACACCAAATATGCTTTCCCGGTACGTTCCTTCGGCACATCTTCTCCAAATGCTCCCAAATGCTCCAAAAAGCTCCAATCCAATGCCAAATAGCTCATAATCCTGAAATGACTCAAAAAGACTCGAAAACACTAGAAAACCTCTATAAATAATACTTATATCAAGACCAAAAACCCGTAAAAACCATGATATATCAACTCCCCTAGACTTAGCCTTTGCTTGCCCTCAAGCAAAACAGAAACTTAACCTGTGAAAGAAATTTGAAAACGCGGGAACTCACTCAACTGTAGGAAACTCTTCTTTGCACTCTTCATCCCCTTGACTCTAGAACTTACTTTATGTACTTTGCCTATGAGAAGCATCAACATTCCTTACTCTAATCCCACAATCCTCAGGAATCTCCTGTCTCTCCATTGTCATCTCTTTACATAATTTAAAACAAGTAAAGATGAATTCTTACCGAGGGAATATCGATCAATGGCATATGGACTCTTCTCGAACCAAGACATTCTTCGTATGATTTCACTTCTTCTCCCTTTTCTCACTTCTAAGGTAATCGACATCTCCCTACTTTTCTAGGGTATCATTTTATTTTTTCAACGATTCTTTTTTTTTCTTTCTTTTCTGCTTTTTTTTTTTTATAACTCTTTTTATTCGAGTATCCATGAGATCCGAAGTATGAGCGGGTTTACGCGACATCCCTCATATCACTTCTACCTATAGCCTTTTCCACAGTTTCTTTTAAAGGCTGAAGGGAAGAGAGTAGGAAGGAATCATACTTTGAAAAAGTGCAGTGTCTTGTGCGGCTCGAAGAAGAAGTCTAGTCCAATGTATTCCAACTCCCAAGGTAAGAGACTAAGTCCAATTAAGTCCTGATAAAAGTAGAGACAACGTTAGATCAACTGGATATCCAATGAATAAGGGCTTTCAGGATTGTTGATACAGCTCATAGTCATTCCAAACTTCGGTTCTGAGATCAAGCATAATCAAGAGTCATAAGAGTGTTAATCCAAATCAGAGAAACCGTTAGACTGAGTTCATAGTTCCCAACAAAAATTTTGACTCAATAAAACACAAAAAATAAAAATAAAAATTTGGACTGACTCCATAAAACTCCAAAAGAATAAACAATGTTAGTAACTACCTCCCCCAGACTTAAACAACACTGTCCCTAGTGTTGCCAATCCTAAGATTGGCAAATAAAAGAAAATAAAACAAAAATAAATGCAAAAGAAATAGAAAAAAAACTTACAAGTGGGTTGCCTCCCACTAAGCGCTTGTTTTCAGTCATTAGCTTGACTTTGTCGGGGTTCATGCATCCGGTTGGTCAGAAAGCGGCACTAAATGCCTCCGAGAATAGTGTCTCATCATCCAAAGTGGTTTATAAGCATTAGGTGTAGGAGATCGACCAAGTACACGAGGAACAGCAGCAGGGCATAGTCTAGGTATGGGTGGGACACTTCTTCTACCTGCAACATCATCAAAAGAACCAACAAGCGCTCTACGATAATCTCGTGGCCTTGTTAACTGCAAAACAGTCTTTGTACCTTTGAAAGTCTTATTGATGATATGAGAAGATTTGGGTAAAGAAGTTGCGTACCTTTGCTTTTCTCGAGGTCTCTAGAGTATGGGTGGTGAAGCTTTCCGATTCAGATTAGGGCTCAAGCTTGCAGTAGTAAGATCAACCCGAAAACCATCCATTTTTGGCAAGTTCGGACTGTCGTGGCGAGGGGTGTCGATCGACACCATGGTGGTGTCGCTCGACACTGAGCCTGATGCTTGTGTTCAGCACTTTTTCTGCAATTTGTCTCAGCGATCCTCATCTCTAGCACAAAAACATCATCTTTCAATAACTTAACAGTAGCTAGACCCCCGCTCTGGTCCCTAGTCCTAAACAGATGATTACTAGCAATAATGTCTTCTGAATACCCTACGACTGCCTTGTCATCCATGGCTTCCTCTACAGAACAAGTCTGGCCATCAATAGTAGGTGCTCTTCTCAACTTTTCCATGTCAAAGTTCATAACCGAATCACCAACATGCAGTCCAATCTTTCCTTTCTGAACATCTATAAGAGCACCAACGGTAGCCAAGAAAATCTCCCAAGGATAATATGATCCTTAGGTTCTTTAGCATACTCAAGAACAACAAAATCAGCAGGAATCATGCATTCACCAACTCTTATCAAAACATCCTCTAAAATACCTTTGGGAATCCTTTTCGATCTATCAGCTAAGATAAGGAGATCCTAGTCGGCTTGAAATCTGTCATCCCAAGTCTCACAGCAACAGAGTATGGTATCAAGTTGATACCAGAGCCAAGATCATAAAGAGAGTGAGGAAATCTTTCTGTGAAGATAGAGCAGTCTAGCACGAAACTTCTTGGATCAGGTTACTTCTCCGGAATCCTGCTCTGAATCATGGCACTAACTTTTTTGGAAACAAACATTTTCTTCTTCTTTTCTTTCTTACTCTGTGGGGTCTGTTTCAAGAAGATAGCACCCATGTCTCTAGCCAGCAAAGATCCTTCCTCAGGGCTCGCTTCATTTTGGACCATCCTCTTAACACACCGCTTAAGCATAGGTGAATCACGATCTGCATGATCTAGAGGTATCTCAGTAACCACCTTTTCCATCATTGCCTTGCATCGAGCTTCTTCTATCTCCTGTTTAGACTTCCTAGGCTTTGGAAAAGGAACCTTAGGCTTGTAGATCTTTTCTGTAGATGGTCGCGGAGTTTCGGGAAAATCCGGTTGTGTCTGTGAGGGGGTGTCGATCGACACTGGGAAGGTGTCGCTCGACACAGTGATTTGGTGTCGATAAGGTGGTCTCGATCGCGGTCGATATTGGTCCGTCGGGAGCCGAATCCACGAGAACTGGTGTTAGTGTCGATCGACACCGTGAGATGGTGTCGAGCGACACTTGCTGTGCGAGTGCAGTTTCATCATCTTCTCTTGTTTCCTCCTCCCACACATTATCTCCATCTCTAATCAAAATGGCATTACACCCTTCTCGTTTCTTCACAGATCCAGTAGTCCGTGCAGCAAGAGTTTCTAACTTATTGGTATAAGTGCTCAGAGCTTCGATTTTGCCATTCAAGTTAGTGTACATGGCATCCATCTTCCCGTTGAAGTCCACTTTCATGTTCTGCTGACCCGCTAAAATCTGTTCTGGCATGGACTTCATCTCAGTATCTGTAGATGGAGAGGGAGGTGAGTGGTAAGAAGAATTTCCATCGGTGCTGATGAAACTGCTGCTGCCTTTCTGACCATACCCATTGTTGTATCGGTTACCCTGTGTGTTACCAAACTTCTGACCTTGATACCCAGCACCATTGACGTAGTTCACGTCTTCTTTTTCATCCTCATATGATTCAAAAGCCTCAACCTCAGCAGCAAACTTAACACTCTTCTTAGTAACAAGAAGGTTATGCACTGAATCGAGCTTTACCTTAACGTCAGCGAGTTGAACACCATCCATGTTTTGAGCTAGCTTCTTCTTCTCAAAATCAGCGACCTTAGTACTGTTGATGGAAGCTAAGTTCTCAATCAGTTTGGTGGCTTGAGCTGGAGACCTTGTGTTGTAGTTACCGTTGCTAGCAGCATCCAAAGCCATCTGGTACCTCCAATCCAATCCTCTATAGAAAATGCCCAAAAGCTGAAATTTTTCATACCCGTGGTGTGGACAATCTCTCTGATAACCCTTAAAACGCACCCAAGCAGCCCTGAAAGCCTCTGAGATCCCTTGAGAAAAGGTAGAAATCTTTTTTCGCAACTCCTCTGATCTCGCATCATCATAAAAGTTGTTTAAGAACTCAACTTTTACATCCTTCCAGCACGTAAGAGATCCAGGCTTCAACTCCTTCAGCCAAGATAGTGCTTCTCCAACTAAAGAGTGCTGGAAAAGCTTGCCGAGCAGAATATCCGAAGATACACCATCAGCCTTGATGCTAGATACCAGATCCTCAAACTTCTCAATATGATCCATTGGATGCTCATAAGTATGGCCATGGAACGGGTGTTGTCCTACAAGAGTGTAGTATCCAGGCTTCAACTCAAAGTTGTTCCTTTGAAATGGAGGAGGACGTATAGCAGAGCAGTTAGAATAGAACAGAGCAGGCCGGTTCTCATCCTCTGCTTCAGCATTCAACGCCAACTGTGCATTGTCAGCTGCGGCTTGGTGTCGATCGACACCCGCCTGGTGTCGATCGACACCCGCCTGGTGTCGCTCGACCCCAACGGCGAGTGGTTCAAGAATTACAGTCCCGTCAGCATTCAGGTTCTGCCCTTGTGCATTCCTCACATGGCCATCTCCATATCTGAGAGTACCCTCAGCATCTTGAATTAGAATCACTGGTGGTGCCATTGCTGCCCTTTTCTTAGCTTTTCGAATTCCTCTTTCTAAACCTACTATTTCTGAATTTTTGAGATCAACTAACTCTTTGTTCTGCTGGCTTCTGGTATTAGGCATAAACCTGAAACACCAAAAAGAAAAGAGAAAAGAAAAACGTAAGTAACAAAATAAAATTAAAAACTTAGATTAAACTTTTAACCTTAATCTAATGGAAATCAAAATTGAGTCCCCGGCAGCGGCGCCAAAATTTGATTGGCTCAAATTTGCCCTGAGCTACTCTCTCAATTAAGAGATCACTGTAGTACTTAGGGATCGAATCCACAGAGACTCAAAGATTACACAGTAAATATTCGGTATTAAAATTAAGATAAGCAAGCAGGTTTTAAATCAAATAAAAACAGAAAATTAAAATAAAGATTGGTTTTTAAACAATAATGAGGAAACACTAGGCGTAGAGATATTCTCAGGAAATTCAGAATTGCAAATAAATAATTGTCAGGATTTATAAAGCACCGTTCTTGAACTCAAATCACAAAATTATAATCAATCAACTTTCGTTGCAAACACTATCTATGTCTAGAACCCTAAATTCCAAATCTCTTTGCAAATTTATAAGTTTAAGACATGCATTTAATTCAGATTTGATAAGTTCACAAAATCCCTAAACCAAATCACTTTGCGAATAGGTATTTTGCTCATCTAGATTATTTTTAGGAAATCAATAACACTTTTGTGTCTACCAATTAACCTAAGATCAGATTCTAGTTTGGTTTCACTACTCTAGAAAAAATTAACCACAATCTAGATGAAGAACTCTATTGATTCAATCCTAACAATATAACAACCTAACAATTCATGAATTCCTTTGAAAACCCTAAACCTAACAAGAGATCTACTCAGACATGGTGAATGAAACAAACATCATGAATAAAATAGATATCATAAAAGAAAGTAATAGAAGAAGTAAAGGAGTTCTGAATCTTCTCTGAATGAGGTTTTGATTCGTCTCTCCTGACTTTCTACAAATCTCTCTCTCCAAAATAAAGCTTAAGTTTTAACAAAATCCTAAAAACTCAATATATATGTCTTGACCACGAACTGGGCTTAATTGCAAATAAGGGAAACTTCTGGGCCGAATCTGCAAATCTTCTGAACTTCAATTAAGCGAGAAATTCAATTGCCGTCAGATATTGGTGTCGATCAACACCAGAAGTTGTGACGCTCGACACTCACACCAAATATGCTTTCCCGGTACGTTCCTTCGGCACATCTTCTCCAGAACTTCTTCTTCTTCTTCCTGAATTTTCTTCTCCTGAAACTTCATAACATAAAACAACTCAGCCAAAACAAAGGTATAACTCAGCCATAACACAAAACAACTCAGCCATAACAGAGGTATAACTCAGCCGTAACATAAAACAACTCAGCTAAAACAGAGGTATAACTCAGCCATAACATAACTCATAACTCATCCATAACATTCAACAACTCAGCCGTAATGTATTTGATAACTCAGCCATAACATAAACAACTAAGTAGAAACATCGAATAACTCAGCCATTACATAAAACTAAGAGAACTCAGCTTACCGGGGGACTAGTAACAGAGTAGTCTTGGCTTGACTGTTTCTTGAGAATTTCAGGTGTCTGTTCTTTTTTTTCTCAAAAGCATCACTGACTCTGATATTAGAGATGCTCTTGATATTGGCGATGTTCTTGAGTGGTAATGTGTCGTCATTTGTCGTCATTCTGAATGTTTTTGCCTCCACTCATGAGACCAGCTAGGCCTCCTCCTCTGGCAACGAAGGAAATTAGGCCTTTTATCTTGATGAATTCTTCATCAACATGTGTGAACTTATCATCAAAGGTCTCAACCTTTGATTTCATGGTCTCAATACTTGATTTCATTTCAGAAACCATACCCACGAGTAATTTAAGTGACGCCTTTCCACCAGCATCGTCCTCTTCACTATCAGCCTGCAAAACATACACAAAAATTGATAATTAAAACATACACAAATATATATGACTATATAACATGTAACTTACCTTTAGCTCCTCACTCTTCTTCTTCTTATTCTTCTGTTCATGAGGCTCGTTTATCTTCTTCTTCTTCTTCTTCTTCTTCTTCTGTGTATCTTCTGCACCAGAATCACCACCCTTTTCAACTTTCTGCTTCTTAGCGGGAGTTTCAGACTCAACCGCTGCTCTAACTTTTCCACCTTTATCCTCATGTATGTCATTGACCAAGTTGTTAAGTTCTGGGTCTTCTTCTGTCTGATTTGGCCACGTATGAAAAAGCTCACTTACATCACCCTTCATCACCATTTTACTCACACGGAACTACATTAGAAGACAAACATCAATAAGTATAACTCATAAAGACAAAACAAATACATAACTCAGCCATTACTAAACTATAACTCAGCCATAACTAATATATAACTCAGCCATAAATAAAAATAACTCAGCCACAACTAAATATTATTCTGCCATAACTCAATTATAACTCAGCCGTAACTAAATTATAACTCAGCCATAACTAAACCGTAACTCAGTCATAACATAAAATAGAGATCACTAAAATATAAGTCAGCCATTGAAAACAGATAATCTTACCTCACTATACTTTTTGATATCTTCAGCAATGGCCACATCTAATGCTGAACGTGTACGGGTTCCAGGCCATCGAAACAACGGGATCTCTTCATTCTCGACTAAATTCCCGAATCGCTCTCCTAAGCATTAGATAGAATCATATGCCCAAGCTTGTAACATGTAAACCGGCCCACCAAGGGTGTACGAACTACCTCTAGGATTCAAGCACTTGACATTATCAACCATAGTCTCAAATGCGACCCGACCCCATGGATAAGCCTTCACGGCTTTATCATCAGAAACTATTTTTGCAGCTTCAAATGGTATCCGTGAGTTATGATGCACGCAGTAAAGTCCAATGGCTAAAAAAATCAATAGCCCCAACCATTTGCGCTTCTCAACAGACCATGACCGGCACACTGATAATCCTTTAAGTAGCTCATCATATGTTGGACCTTCCCCACCAGGAACTTTCAATTCTTCTGTTAAGAACTGTTTGTAGTCAACTGAAGGTTCAAACTTCTCTGATGGAGTTGGATCTATGTTTAACCCAGTGAGGTGAGCGAATTCATTCAAACCAAACCTTATAGGCTGGCCACCAACTAAACACCAAATCTCTTTCTGTTTTATTCTCAACTGTCTACACAATAAATAGTGTACAGTCTTAGCAGACCAAACGAATTTGCTTTCAACTAATTTAGCAACTATTCCAAGAGGTAATTGCTTGATCTCATCCCACGCGTCTTGTCCAATTGATTCCCTAACCCCAGGGAAATCTGCCATCCTAAAATAGGTACACATGCTTTTATTCTTGAGGCTAGACATCCCTTCTTCGTAAAGTCTCGGTGGGTAACGCATTGCTTGTTCTGCAGCCATCTAAAATAAGTATAAACATATCATAACTCAGCCGCAACATACAACAAACTCAGCCGCAACTAAACTATAACTCAGCCATAATGTACACAATAACTCAGCCACAACTAAACTATAACTCAGCCATAATGTACACAATAACTCAGCCACAACATAAACTATAACTCAGCCACAACATAAACTATAACTCAGCCACAACGAAAACTATAACTCAGCCACAACATAAACTATAACTCAGCCATCACATAAACTATAACTCAGCCATCACATAAACTATAACTCAGCCACAACATAAAACAAGTTAATAAGTGAGCCATAACAAATATTATAACTCAGCCGCATCAATAACAAACTAAGACAACTCAGCCATAACATGATAATTAACTCAGCCATAACATGATAAGTAACTCAATCGTCGAATCGATAGATCTGACAAATCAGCCGTCAAGAATACTGTAACTCAGCCGTCGAATGAATAGAGCAAACGACGGCGACAATCAGTCATAATAAGCAAAAACAAACACGATTATAGTCGGAAAAAATTGAAATACAGTTCGACACTTACCGAAATACGAAAGGTCTCCAATGTAGCAAGAAAAACGACGACTCACTCACGGCGACTTCTTCTCTTCACAGCGACTCAAGGCGAGTTTTTAGAGCGAAAGAGAGAAAGCGTAATGGTTCGTCGGCAGCGAGTATTGTGTTCGTCGGCGGCGAGTACTGTGTTCGTCGGCGGCGAGTACTGTGTTTGTCGGCGGCGAGTTTCTTCTCTTTCGAACGCGAGAGAGAATTTTTTTTTTTTTTTCCAATTCTAAACAGTGACGAGAAAGAAACTGTTCACTTTCCTTTTTGATAATTAATGAGATAATAACTGTCGATGATGATGTGGCAATTTCAGGTATGACGTAGCATTTTCGGATCTGACATGGCAATTTTAAGTGAAAACAGACCAAGGGTGTTTATTGTGATTACACCCATCCCACTAAACATCTAAGGAATAAAAAAAAGATTTGGCTGTTTAAGGAATAAATCTACTTTTATGGTCTATCTAAGTAATTCTCCCTTTAAAATATATTAATTTTTTCATGAAAATATAATAATAAATTTTCAATTTCTAAATCAAATCTTTTATAATAAATTTATGATGCGCCAATAAGAAGAAGGGTGAACCGCACTCGCTTACACGTATTATATTTTCTTTCTTAACAAATCATACTAGTAAATCTATATTAAAGATTTAAAGTTAATTACTTAGATGGTTTGTCTGATTTCGAAAATTAGGTCATTTTCCATTATGGAGTCTCTATGTTCTAGCCATGTGTAACTATTTTACATATTTCTCTATACAAAAACGTATCTAACTCATTATGAGATAGAACGTGAGCACACGCGCTTATAATGACTACCTCACATAGTAAATTTACAATACAATCTATGCTTGATTTAGCTTAAATTAGTCATTACAGTCTCAAATACCTTAGATTTTGTTTCTAGTTTATGACACTAAATCATTTAATCATATATCTTTTGATTTCCACTTCTCATATACAAACAAGAGTAAGAAAATAAGAAAGCCTTAGATTTTGCCTAAGCTTAGACATAGGTTTATGGTATGTAGATAAATCTTCAGATTTACTAATAAACAATCTTTGACACGTTTCTCTCTCAATCTCACTTTCTTAAACTCCCAAACTACAACTTCTTAATTTGCACTCCCCAAAGAACCTATATAAGATGGCATCCTCCCAACACCAAAGATCACAACAACAACAACAACTTCTTCTTATAAACAACTACTTCTTGAGAGAGATGGATAACTTGCTACTGTTCGCCGAGGAAGACACCAACCCAAGGAATGGTGAGAAGCCCCCACACCGAGTGTGTCCAAGGTGTCACTCGGACAACACGAAGTTCTGCTACTTCAACAACTACCGCAAGTCCCAGCCGCGCTACAACTGCAAGAACTGTCGTAGGCACTGGACTCATGGTGGGGCATTGAGGAACGTACCAATTGGTGGGGGTTCTCGTAAGATCAAGAAGGCAAGGGTGGAGCAACCTCCGGCTTCCCGCGGTATGATTCCTCTTGACATCCATCAATTCAATCCTCAACCTTTCCCATACCTTCAAGGAAACAACGACTTTGTGGGATCTTTTGGTGCTGCTGCTCCTGTTAGGAACCATTTCGGTCCTTTCCCTGATCTTCACGGTGGTATGTTAGCAAATGTGCCTCCATTTCAGAGTTTCCTACCAAATTATCTCATAGATTACCAAGATGTGTCATTTGAACAAGATTTCTATGATGTTGGATCGGTTAACCCTATGATAAACCAATCAATTGGTGGTGGTTTTGTTGATAATCCTGACGGTTATCTCATAAGTCAAGTGGATCAATACGAGTGGAGCCAGCTGAGCTTCAACAACACTGCAATCATGGATCCTGGCGCCAGCACCAGTGGAAGCAGAGGACCTGAAGACATGACTGTGACCAGCGACAACATCAAGAGGCTCAAATACAACCGTGTGATTAAGCATACTTGTCACTTGGAGAAACATGGTCCTTGAATCTTTAACCGTATTACCGGTTTTCTTTTTCTAATAATAATAATAATAAGTCAAAATTGTCTCAGTTTTATTTCCCTTTTTATGTTTCCTTTCTTTGTTTGGTTATTAATGTTTGTATCTTTTGTTTCTCAAAAGATTCAACAATAAAGTTGCTTGTCTGGTCTTTTTCTTCTTTGTTTTTTGTATAATATAATATAATTATCCATTTTCTCAATATTAATTTTTTTTTTTTTCTTATTTTTCATTCTAAAAGCTTTATTAATTAATAATTATCTAGTAATTGCCATTCGTTTCTTTGCAATCTGCCTCTTGTTCATTGCTAATATATTTATCGTGGTTATAAATTTACAATTAGGTGATCTTGGACTAACTAATGTTCAGAGTACTTATTAAAACATACTGTCAAGAAACCTTTGTATTGTATAAATGTGATTTCTTGAGGTTTAAGGTACATTGAACATCAATATATATAAGCCATGAACTAAAGAATATAGTTCGACCTAATCGCATAATTAACCGTCATAAAACTATGATGGGCTTAGCCCAATACCCCCCCTCAAGGTGGAGTGTGGAGGTTACAAACACCCAACTTGACCAAGAACTCTTGAAAATGTTTGTGTCCCAATGCCTTTGTCATGATATCTGCAAGTTGAGTAGTAGTAGAAACATGTTTGGTAGCAATGACACCCCGAATGATCTCGTCACGTATGAAGTGGCAATCGATACCAAGATGTTTTGTTTGAGCATGAAAAACTGGATTGGCAGCCAACATGATCGCAGAAAGACTATCGGAGTAGAGAGTAATAGGAGCTGTAATCGCAATGCCAAGGAAAGGGAGGAGCTGTCGTAACCATAACAGTTCGCTGACCGTGTCCGCCATAGCGCGATATTCAGCTTCGGCTGAAGAACGAGAGACAACCTTATGACGATTTGTTTTCCAAGACAAAGGAGAGTCACCTAGCTGAATAAACCAACCAGTGAGAGATCTTCTTGTGGAAGGACATGTTGCATAATCGGAATCACACCAAGCTGTTAAGACGAGAGGTGTATTCGCACGTAGTAGAATACCCTGACCTGTACTGTTTTTTAAATAACACACCACACGGAGAGCAGCATTCCAATGAGCTTGTTGGGGAGCATCCATGAACTGAGATAAAATATGAATCTCATATGAAAGCTCCGGTCGTGTGTTTCCAAGATAGATGACACGTCCAACAAGTCGTCGATAACGTGACGGTTCCGGAAAAAAATCTCCTTTGGCATAAGGAAGTTTGTTATTTTGTTCTAACGGAAATATGGTTGGTTTAGCACCGAGTTTACCAGTTTCAGCAATTATGTCGAGGGCATACTTGCGTTGGCAAAGATAGAAACCAGCAGAACTGCAAGCCACTTCAATACCTAAGAAATACCGCAAGACTCCCAAATTTTTCATGTTAAAACAAGAACTGAGGTAGTGTTTGAACTCGTTAATAACATGAACAGAACTCCCGGTGATGATCAAATCGTCAACATAAACCAGAACGTGAAGACGAGTTGTGTCGGTAGCCAAACAAACAGTGAATAATCAGAGTAGTCTTGAATAAATCCAAAAAATTTTAGAGCGGAAACAAGCTTGGCAAACCAACAACAAGGAGCCTGTTTCAAACGATAAAGAGACTTGCGATGACGACAGACCTTAGTGTTATCATCTGTACGAAATCCAGGAGGAAATTTCATAAAAACTTCTTCATCAAGATCACCATGAAGAAACGCATTATGAACATCCATTTGATGTACTTCCCAGTCTAAAGAAGCTGCTTGTTGAAGAAAAGCTCTCACGGTAATCATTTTTGCAACAGGAGCAAAGGTCTCATCATAATCAACACCCTCTGTTTGATTATTACCGAGAACGACAAGGCGAGCTTTGTGACGTTCAAGCATACCATCAGCATTGTATTTTAAACGAAAAACCCACTTACATCCAATAGGCTTCTTACCAGGTGGAAGATCTTCACAGTCCAAGTTTGTAAGGCTTCTAAAGCTTGAATTTCAGCAAAGACAGAAAGACGCCAATTTTCATCCAAAACGGCCTCATTATAACTTTTAGGTTCTTTGCCTGAAGTGATGGCAAACAAATAAGCTTGATCAGTTTCTGAAAATTGGGAGCTGGAGAGAAAATTATCAATAGGATACGGAGTGACCGATGGCAAGGGCGTGTAGACAAGAGAGGCGACGTAATCGGCTAGCTTGACTGGGGGGTTCTTCTTGCGATGGCCAAAACCGAGCTGTTCTGGGGGAGAGTCGTCATCAGGAGAATCGTCATCATGAGAGGAAGAAGAAGGAGTATAAGTCTCGTCGGAGGATTCAGTTGGTGCAGAGGAATCTGTTTCGACAGTAGTAGTTGGAGAAACAGGGTCATGAGATGGTGAATCGCATTGTCCGGCGAGATCATTAACTAGTGGTGAAGACGGAGCTAGAGAATCTTGAGGCGATGTGATAAGAGTATCTGCAGGTGGCAAGACAGATGAAACCAGAGGCGGTGGTTCAGGTGGAGTAGATGAGTCAGTGATACCGGCAAGAGGAGCTGTAGCCGGAAGTGAGGCAGCCGGTGGTGGTGAAGAAATGGGAGGGTTTGCGAACGGAAAAACAGTTTCTTGGAAGATAACATCGCGTGAGACAGAGACAGTACCTGTCTCAAGGTTGTAAACACGCCATCCCTTTTTGCCAAAACGGTAGCCAAGAAAGAGAGATTTAGCACTCCGAGGTGCAAATTTATCACCGACGTGTTTTTGGTTGTGAACGTAACATAAATAACCGAACACTCTTAGATGATTCAGTGGTGGTGACCTGTTGTAGATGAGCTCGAACGGGGTTTTTCCATCAAGAATTGGCGTGGGAGTGCGATTGATCAGATAACTGGCAGTTAATGCACAGTAACCCCAAAATTCAATGGGAAGATTAGCCTGAAAAGAAGTGCTCTGGCGACGTTTAGAATATGACGATGATTCCGTTCAACTCTACCATTTTGCTGGGGCGTGCCAACACAAGATGTTTCATGAATAATGCCTTGGTTAGAGAAAAAATCTTTTAAGCAAATGAATTCAGACCCATTATCACTGCGTATCGTCTTCACTTTAGCAGAAAATTGTCGTTCAACAAGAGCTAAAAAATTCTTGAGATGTGTTGGTGCTGCTGTCTTCGAAGGTAATAAGTAAATCCAGACGGCACGAGAATAATCATTGAGTATAGTGAGAAAATACCGAGAACCACAAATAGAGGAAACACGATATGGTCCCCATAGATCACAGTGAATAAGTTCAAAAGCAACATTTGTCTTATTATAACTTAAAGGAAAAGACTCTCTGGTTTGTTTAGCTCGAATACAAACATCACACTCCTTTGAGTCAAATTTATTTTTAGAATCCAAAAACTGCAACTTATCTAAAACACTAGATGAGGGATGTCCCAACCGAGAATGCCAAACTTCAGTAGAAGATGAATCCACATGATGAGCAGCGGCTGCAACGTCCACTCCTCGAAAAAAATAAAGACCATTGTCAACAAAACAATCAGGATTTTCGTGATGCGATCCTGAATAATACAAAGCCGATCAGTAATCTAAAAAACGCAACCACGTTCTCTAGTCAACTGGGAAACGGAGATAAGATGACACTTCAGCTCGTCAACAAAAAACACATTCTGAAGACTTAAAGAAGAACCAAGGATTACACAGCCTTGTTTGGTGGCTGTAGTGAACCGACCATCCGGTAATTTGATAAGAACCGGTGTCATATCCCGAATATCAATCAAAAAATCAAGAGAACCGGTCATGTGATTAGAGGCACCTGTGTCAATAATCAAAGATTCAAGAAAATACATACCCGTGTGGTGTTTGGTCGGGTGAGATTTGCGTTCATCAAGGATGCGCTGCAAGAGCTGCCAATCATCGTTGCTTAAACCGCTCACGCCGACACGGTCTGGTAATGTCAAAAGTGAGCTGTTTGTGGTGGGTATTGGATGACTTCCATGCGCTGGTGGTGTAAAAATAGTATTCACTTGAGCAGAATTCGATCCTTTAGCGAACATCGAGCCCACTGAAGTAGTTGAAACACCACGACCAGCTCCTCCGGAGGAAGAGTTTCCTTTGTTTGTGTTGGCGCCTGGTTTGGGTCGCAAGGATTTGTCTGTCCACCAATCGGGGTAACCTATTTTGCGGAAGCAGTTTTCACCGAGGTGACCAGTACCACCACAAACACTACAAACCAGTGTTGATTTGTTTTCATAAGGTTTTCGTTGAAGGGTTGTTTGAACAGCAAAGCTGACGTCGTCGGTTCGTTCTTCATGTACGCGACTCAAGAGTTTTGATTCTTCATCTTGTATCAAAGTGTTGTATGCTTCTTCGAGACTAGGTAGTGGAAGTCTAGAAAGCAGAGCAGAATTAACAGCGCTATATAAACTGTCATCGAGCCCCATGAGAAATTGATGAAGTTTATCCTCCTCACGTTCTCTTCTTACTTCTTCCATGGTTTTAGCTATTTGATAATCGGCAAGACTTCCCCACAGCTGCGTAAGTTTTCCATAATAAGACTCAATAGCTAGACCCTTTTGTCGACAAGTAGCCAATTCGGTTTTGAGACGTTGAACACGTTGGCCGTTTTTCACACAAAACCGTTTCTGAACGTGGATCCAAAGGTCATGAGAATTGTTGATGTGAGACAAGGATGAGGAGAGACGCTCGTCAATGGTTAGTTAAATCCACAACAGCACTAAAGCATTATTTGCAATCCAATCTTCAAAATCAACGTCGTGTTCTAGTGGCTGTGGGATAGATCCATCAACGAACCCAAATTTCTTTCTTGCCGTGAGAGCTACTCGAAGATTATTGGCCCATTCATCGTAGTTAGGACCACGCAACAGCGGTTTAGAGATCAAAGTACCCGCTTTGTCGCCGGATGTGAGATCATAGGGGGAGATGGTGCGACGAGTTTCAACGCGTAGTGGAGGGATGGTTGTTGTTAAGGCTGATGACAAAGAGGATGTAGAAGAAGAAGAAGAAGAAGAAGACATTGTTGTAGATCACAAGATCGAGAACAATAAAACCTTTTGTAGTTTTAGGTTTTATGGCTCTGATACCATGTCAAGAAACCTTTGTATTGTATAAATGTGATTTCTTGAGGTTTAAGGTACATTGAACATCAATATATATAAGCCATGAACTGTAGAATATAGTTCGACCTAATCGCATAATAAACCGTCATAAAACTATGATGGGCTTAGCCCAATACATACAAAAATTGTAAGAGAAACAAATTACGTCCAACATGAATCGATATGTAGTTTTCAATAGAGACTTAGAAAATTGTATCCATTTACGCCTAACTGCCCATGCATGCCACTTGATAACTTCTTGAAAAGTTAAGTAACTTTCTTTTTACCACATATATTAAGGTTTTCTACATCTTGACTCTGTTTTTAATAATTTAGTTGAAATTAAGGATCAAGTAACTTTATTTTTACCAAATTTATTAAGGTTTTATATAATCTACAGTTTGTCTCTGTTTTTAATGATTTAGTTAAAATTGGGGATCAAGCAACTCTATTCTACAAAATTTATGTATGTTTGACATATATTAATTATATATATAATTATTGCAATATAAGTTAATAAATATAAATAAAATTAATATTTATAAATATACATTTATTATTATAAATATACATTTATTATTATCATTTTTTTGGTAAAAAACATTTATTAATTATCTGAAAGTGTCAATCACATATAAATATGATATATGAAATAAATAAAATATTATTATAATGTGATAAAGTAGATATATAATCTAATTAAAATGAGCTTACATATCTGATATGATCAATCATTGATTGGCAATCAATAATGATGTAAGACTTAGAAATTTAGTTAAAATTAATTTTCTTTCAAATATAATATTTATAGTCTAATTTTAGTCAATATGTATGATTTTTTTTCAACAATATAATGAATTTCCATATGCTATAAAATAAAATTAATTTTTGTGGATAAAAAGGTGAATGTATTACTAATTTATGTATTTCTAGGTAATTATGAATATATGGGAAGAGCCATGAAAAAACAATATAAATAGCTATAAACTGTTGGCAAGAAATAACATGTTAATCTCAGATTTCCCAGAGCCAAATCTGCTACTTTCTTAAATGTTAATTGAAAATATAAGCTTTTCATCTTATTTTTGATAATGTTCTGAATTCACGTAGCTGAGATTGGCTATAGTTAGTTGTAATAACAGAACTTGGTGTTGTCTGAGTTACACCCACCCAAGTAGTGTAACTACTCAGACAACACCAAATTCTGTTATTACAACTAACTAAAGCTTATCTGACCCGCGTTGCTCTGCAAGAATTGTCATTAGATTCAATACTCGTGGTGGACATTTCAGGAACATCCCGATCGGTGGAAACTATTGTCAAGCCAATCACTACAAGAAAACAGCTTCAAATCGACTGTCATATCGGTCTGTAATCCGTCGGAAACAGTCTTTTCCGACGGATTATTTACGGATTCGTCTGTCGGTTCTAGAGCGTCGGTAAAAATAATCCGTCGGTAATTCATCGGTAATTACCAACGGACCGTGGCATCAGTTTTCCGTCGGTAATCCGTCAATACATTTTATATTTTACCGACGGATTACCAACGGCATCTCGAAAACCAAAATCCAAAAAACTCCGTCGTAACCGACGGATTACCGACGGACACTCGAAAAATATTTTCCGTCATAACTGACGGATTACCGACGGAGTTTTGAAAAAAAGTTTCCGTTATAACCGACGGATTACCGACGGAATCTCGAAAACGAAGGTCCAACATTCTCCGTCTTAACCGACGGTTTACCGACATAATCTCGGAAAATATTCTACGTGTTAACCGACGGATTTCCGACGGATAATTAAAATTTTATTTTAAAAAATAATTTAGGCAAATAATTTATATTCAAAATCCAAATTAATTAATAAAATGCATAAATATTTAAATTTCTAAATTCAGAATTTTTAATAAATATTTTCAAAACTGAAAACACTAAATTGTTTAAAAAACTAGAAATTTATTCTTGAAAATACTGAAATTTATAAAAATCTAAGAAGACGACATCTTCGATCGCATCTCGCTCATGAGTGCTGCTAGGTCCTCGTCTCTCTTCTTGTTCTCTGCTAATTGTTCTTGCATTTGCTTCTCCAAAGTCGCAATCCGCTCATCTTTGTCTTTTATAGCTTGTTGGAACTCTTGAATGGGACCATATGAGTAACCTGATGAACGAGAAGAAGAACTTATTTGGGAGAGATTTCCTAATCCAAAAATCCGTCGTCTAGGCCTTTCGCCTCCATCGTCATAACGAGTAGTTCGTCGTCTCTTCGTACGAACTTGGGCAGGAAAGTAAAATTCGTCAAAGTTTAAAGCTTCTTCATTTATACTCTGTGCCACAATCGAGCCTTCAACTTTGCTTAAGTTTTTTACCTTCTTCTTAAGATGGAACATATACCGCTCAAAAGGATACATCCAACGGTACTGAACAGGACCACCAAGTCTAGCTTCTCGCGGAAGGTGAATTGGAAGATGATGAGGACCTCCTTACCATACCACTTGATCCCGAGAAAGAATTCGTAGCCGTTCCACAACTAAGAAGATCTCCAAGGACTAGGTCCGGTTACAAAAGTGCAAGGGAAGACTTCAACAAATCCGTGGAGAGCTTAATCACCTTATTGGATCACGAAGAGCTTAAGGGAGCACTGCTTGCAACTGAGATCGGCCAAGAAACTCCTATAGAGCCAAATAAAGAACAAGACTTAAGCAACAAGCAACAAGAGGAAGACAAAGATAAAGGAACTTCAAGCACACTAATCAAGACTCCACGCATTGCTTTCTTGCCGGTTCTACAAGGCACCCAAGAGACTGCTCTCTTCACCATTTCCAAGACCTTGAATGGCGACGTTACTAGCTAAGGAACCAAGGTTCGAATCCCCAAGGTGAGTTTTTGAATAAACACTTAAACTCACAAGTTTCCTTTTTCTGTTTTGCAGGATTTCCATTTTCTTTATGAACGCTTCGTAGTTTTCTTTAAGTCCCAACATTTTAGTTTTAGAGTCTTGAAGTGTCTGTAGTTTTATGCTTTAATTTCGGCCATAGAAGCCCTAGGCTGTCGAGCTATTAATAAAGCTCCTTCTCAGCTTGTAACACTACACGTTTTATGAAATAAAAACCGAATTTTCTTAGCAAAGAAAAACCTAGCCGCTCTTGTCTTCCTTGTGTGCGAATCCATTGAAGCTTGAGTTCTCGACTTATCAAAGCTCTTTCATAAGCTTTGTGGCGTCCATCGATCCATCCGGTTACCTATTCACCCATTCCATCCACTTGTTTGTTCAAGGAGAGTCTTACGACCAATTGAGCAAGCTCCATCTCGCTTCCACCTCGATTCCATCCCTTAGCTAAGCAAAGAGAGTTGTACGACCAGTTGCTTAGTCCATCGTTACCTAGTTACTACCAAGTAGAGTTTCCGATCTTGTCCGACCGCAGCTTCGATCACTTGCTTGTTCGCCGCTCGTTCCGCTCGATTGTTAGCCGTGACCCTCGAGCCTACATCATCTGGTATCAGAGCCTAAGGCTCCTAATCAGGTTCAGTCGTTCCTTTATTTCTTTTTAAAATCTTTAGGTTTTTGCTTAGTCTCATTCAACCATATAAAATCAAAAAAAAAAAAAAAAAAAATTGTCTTGCTTGCATTAGTTGTTTCTGTTTAAGTTTTAATCACCTATAAAATCAAAAAAAAAAAAAAAACAAACTAGAGTTCTCTGTTTAGGTTTGCTTAATTCAATCTAGATTGTTTTATTTTGCACTTTCTGTTGCGTTTGATTTGTGTGCTAGTGTTACACAGGATCATCGAGTATGACAACTGAACAACCCGCAGCGACCATGAATCAATTGTTGGAAGCAATAAGAGCCGTAAATGAATGCCTCACACGTCTGGAAGCACAACCAGTACCAAGAAGGGAGGGACCAGTGCGTAACAACAACAACGCACCAACGAACCCCCTGGAGGAGGAGACGGATGAAGATATGCCTAGCTTGGAAGATGATCCCTTGCCCGCACCTATGCGTAATAGAAGGCCTATGAGGCAAGAAAGAGGCAGAGATCAAAACTGGGATGAACACCCTTAAAGACAAGGCAATAATGACTTGAAGCTCACAGCTCCAACATTTGCTGGAAGGATAAATCCAGAAGCTTACCTTGAGTGGGAAAGGAGAATGGAGTCCATATTCGAGTATTACAACTACTCGGATGCAAAGAAGGTGTCCCTTGCTGCTGCACAGTTCACGGAGAATGCATTAGTTTGGTGGGATAGAGAAGTTTCGGAGAGAAGGAGACTTGGACACCGCCAGATTCTTGCTTGGGAAGATATGAAGTACTGCCTAAGGAAGAGATATGTGCCATCATACTATCACCGAGACTTGCAGAAAAGATTTCGGAAACTAACTCAAGGCACCAAAACCGTAGAAGAGTATTTTGAGGAGTTTGAGCTCCTTAAAAACAGATTAGAGATTGATGGGTCCGAGGAAACTGTCATGGCTCAATTTCTTGACGGTCTAAACGACCGAATTCAGAGAAAGGTTGAGATGCAAGTGTATTTTGACTTAGAAGACTTGCTGCACTTGGCTATACAAGCGGAGCAACATATCAAGAAGAAGACTGCTTCAACTAGCCGGAGTAGAACCAACTGGACACCACAGCCCCAACGTAACATAGACAAGGGGAAGTCTATAGAAGTTAATCCCGATTTTAAGAAGCCTATCCCCGGATCAACCATGCCGGCAAAACCAGAGCAAAGTAAGCCCCAAAACCAACGATCTCGTGACATTACATGCTTTAAATGTCAGGGAAAGGGCCACTATGCTCGAGAATGCCCAAACCAGCGAGTCATGATCCTCAAAGATAATGGAGAGTATGAGTCTCAAGATGAAGCCGAAGGAGAGCTAGCCGGTTCAGAAGAAGATGTTGTCGATTATCCCGATGTTGGAGAGCTCCTAGTAACTAGAAGAGCCCTAAGCTCCTTCTTTGACCCCGAGACGATCCAACGAGAGAACATCTTCCACTCTCGATGCACCATTGAGTCTAAGGTATGTAGTCTTATCATTGATGGAGGTTCTTGTACTAACGTGGCCAGCAAGTATCTTGTAGACAAGTTAGGTTTCAAGAAGACAAGACACCCGAGGCCTTACCGTCTCAAATGGCTCAATGACGAGACCGAGCTCAAGATATCCGAGCAAGTCACCGTACCTTTTAGTGTGGGAAAGTATGCCGACCAAGTTCTATGTGATGTGGTGCCAATGCAAGCCGGCCACTTACTTCTAGGAAGGCCGTGGCAATTCGACAAAGATACACTTCACAACGGGCGAAGCAACTACTATAGTTTCACCCACAACAACCGCAAGCATAACCTCGCACCATTAACCCCACAAGAAGTCTATGAAATGCAAAAGACAATGGACAAGGGAGCTAAGATGAGTAAGACTAACTTATATGTATCACCTAATACTGTTTTAAACTCACTTCATTCCAAGAACACCGTGCTACTTATGATCTTTCGAGAAGGGTTGTTTTCAGGAACCGAAGAGAGAGAAGTACCCACGGAGATACTAGAACTTTTAGGGAAGTTCACGGATGTCTTTCCTGAAGAAGTACCCGCTGGATTACCACCACTTAGAGGAATCGAGCATCAAATCGACCTAGTGCCCGGTGCTCCTCTACCAAACCGACCGGCGTACCGAGTTAACCCCGAGGAAGCTAAGGAATTGGAGCTACAAGTTCAAGATCTTATGTCCAAGGGATAAATTCGAGAGAGCCTAAGTCCATGTGCTGTTCCTGTTCTACTAGTACCCAAGAAAGATGGGACATGGAGGATGTGTGTGGATTGCCGTGCTATAAACAACATTACCATCAAGTATAGACATCCCATTCCGATGTTAGATGAACTACATGGAGCAACCATCTTCTCTAAGATAGACTTGAAGAGCGGATACCATCAAGTTAGAATGAAGGAAGGCGACGAATGGAAGACCGCATTCAAAACTAAGCGAGGCTTGTACGAGTGGCTAGTAATGCCATTTGGGCTTACAAACGCACCTAGCACTTTCATGAGGCTCATGAATCACGTCCTAAGAGCATACATTTGTAAGTTTGTAGTGGTTTACTTTGACGATATACTCATCTATAGTACATGCTTTGCAGATCACTTAGGCCATCTAGAACAGGTTCTAAAGACGCTCCGGGAGGAAGGTTTATATGCTAACCTTAAGAAATGTACTTTTTGCACTGATCAATTGGTTTTCCTAGGCTTTGTTGTTAGTTCTCAGGGATTAAAGGTCGACAACGAGAAGATCAAGGCAATACAAGAATGGCCGACTCCTACAACCATCAACAACGTTCGGAGCTTCCATGGTTTAGCAAGTTTCTACCGACGGTTTGTCAAGGATTTCAGCACCATAGCAGCCCCATTGACATCCGTAATCAAGAAGAATAGCGCCTTTTCATGGGGGGAAGCTCAAGAGGAGGCCTTTCGCAAGCTTAAAGACAGCCTCACTAATGCACCGGTTTTAGTACTTCCTAACTTTGATAAAATGTTTGAAATTGAATGTGATGCATCAGGTACCGGCATTGGAGCTGTTCTAACTCAAGGAGGCAAGCCTATCGCCTACTTCAGTGAGAAGTTAAGTGGAGCCGCACTCAACTATCCAACTTATGACAAAGAGCTCTATGCTTTAGTGCGATCCCTAGAGACATGGCAGCACTATCTACTCTCCAAGGAGTTTGTCATTCATACTGATCACGAAACCCTCAAGCACCTGCGAGGTCAGACCACACTCAAGAAGAGGCATGCGAGGTGGCTAGAGTTCATAGAAACATTTCCGTACATGATCAAGTACAAGAAGGGAAAAGAAAACATTGTCGCGGACGCTTTGTCAAGGATACACGCCCTCATCACCACAATGGAGGCTAAGATCATGGGGTTTGAACACATTAAGAGAATATATGAAGAAGATCCCGACTTTCAAGATATCTACAAGGAGACTACAAGGGCTGCATTTGGAGTATATTATCAACAAGACGGTTTTCTATTCAAGGAGAAGCGGCTTTGTATTCCACAAGGGTCCATGAGAGAGTTACTAGTCCGAGAAGCTCATGGAGGAGGTCTCATGGGACATTTTGGGCGAGACAAGACCATAAGTGTACTAACCGAGCACTTCTTTTGGCCTCACTTGAAAAAGGACGTAGAACGCTACTGTTCTAAATGCGTCACTTGCTTAAAGGCTAAATCCAGGTTACATCCACACGGTTTATACATGCCTTTACCTATTCCTAACATGCCTTGGGTGGATATATCTATGGATTTCGTTTTAGGTCTTCCGAAGATCAACCACAAGGACTCGATCTTTGTAGTTGTTGACAGGTTTTCAAAGATGGCCCATTTCATTCCATGCAACAAGACTAATGATGCAACTCAAACGGCGGATCTATTCTTTAAAGAGGTTGTTCGTCTTCATGGAGTACCAAGGACCATAGTGTCAGACCGTGACAAGAAATTTCTAAGTCACTTTTGGAAAACCTTATGGAAGAAGCTAGGGACAAAACTCCTCTTTTCCACGACGTGTCACCCTCAAACTGACGGCCAAACCGAGGTGGTAAACCGAACACTCTCTACCTTACTAAGGGCCACGATCGGTAAGAACTTAAGGAACAGGCTCACTTGCCTACCTTACATCGAGTTTGCTTACAATCATGCTAAGCACTCAGCTACCAAATTCTCCCCCTTTGAAGTTGTTTATGGTTTTAATCCCCTCACTCCACTTGATCTTTCACCATTGCCACAAGCTGTTTTTAGCGCAGATGGAGAGACACGGGCCGAGTTTGTGAAGAAACTACACCAACAAGCTAAGGAGAACGTAGAGAAGAAGACGGAAAAGTACCGGGAACAAGCCAACAAAGGCCGTAGAAAAGTCACCTTTGAACCTGGAGATTGGGTTTGGCTACATATGCGCCATGAACGTTTCCCTAACCAACGGAAGTCCAAGCTTTCACCAAGAGGCGACGGCCCTTTCCGAGTTTTAGAGAAGATCAACGATAATGCCTACAAGCTTTAGCTGCCAGGTGAGTTAAACATTTCTCCTACTTTCAATGTTACTGACTTAGCACCTTTTGATGCAGAAGAACCAGTTCTGAGCTTCTCGCGGAAGGTGAATTGGAAGATGATGAGGACCTCCTTACCATACCACTTGATCCCGAGAAAGAATTCGTAGCCGTTCCACAACTAAGAAGATCTCCAAGGACTAGGTCCGGTTACAAAAGTGCAAGGGAAGACTTCAACAAATCCGTGGAGAGCTTAATCACCTTATTGGATCACGAAGAGCTTAAGGGAGCACTGCTTGCAACTGAGATCGGCCAAGAAACTCCTATAGAGCCAAATAAAGAACAAGACTTAAGCAACAAGCAACAAGAGGAAGACAAAGATAAAGGAACTTCAAGCACACTAATCAAGACTCCACGCATTGCTTTCTTGCCGGTTCTACAAGGCACCCAAGAGACTGCTCTCTTCACCATTTCCAAGACCTTGAATGGCGACGTTACTAGCTAAGGAACCAAGGTTCGAATCCCCAAGGTGAGTTTTTGAATAAACACTTAAACTCACAAGTTTCCTTTTTCTGTTTTGCAGGATTTCCATTTTCTTTATGAACGCTTCGTAGTTTTCTTTAAGTCCCAACATTTTAGTTTTAGAGTCTTGAAGTGTCTGTAGTTTTATGCTTTAATTTCGGCCATAGAAGCCCTAGGCTGTCGAGCTATTAATAAAGCTCCTTCTCAGCTTGTAACACTACACGTTTTATGAAATAAAAACCGAATTTTCTTAGCAAAGAAAAACCTAGCCGCTCTTGTCTTCCTTGTGTGCGAATCCATTGAAGCTTGAGTTCTCGACTTATCAAAGCTCTTTCATAAGCTTTGTTACCTATTCACCCATTCCATCCATCCGGTTACCTATTCACCCATTCCATCCACTTGTTTGTTCAAGGAGAGTCTTACGACCAATTGAGCAAGCTCCATCTCGCTTCCACCTCGAGTCCATCACTTAGCTAAGCAAAGAGAGTTGTACGACCAGTTGCTTAGTCCATCGTTACCTAGTTACTACCAAGTAGAGTTTCCGATCTTGTCCGACCGCAGCTTCGATCACTTGCTTGTTCGCCGCTCGTTCCGCTCGATTGTTAGCCGTGACCCTCGAGCCTACATCAGAAGTGCTCCATAACATCAAAGAAAGATGGGGGAAATATCTTCTCGAGATTGCATAAAATCATTAGTATATTATCTTCCAAATTGCGAATACCGTCAACAGTAAGTGTTCTCGAGCATAAATCCCGAAAAAATGCACCAACCCCTGTAAATGAACTCAGTCATATATTTAATAAATATATTTCATAGAACAATTTTTTTGAAAATATTTTTTATATTTAATATAATAATTATTTATATTTAATAAATTAATTTATAGAGGTTTTACTATATATAAAATTGTACTAAAAATTAGAATTAGTACCCGAAATTGCTTCATGAACGTTTCGTGCCAAAAGGTGCTCAAAGGCAAATGGAAGAAGTCGCTGCATCATAACGTGACAATCATGGCTCTTCATTCCGGTAAACTTCCCTTCAGCCATATCAACACAATTACGCAAATTAGATGCATATCCGTCAGGAAATTTCACATCGTGAGTAATCCAATTGAAGAACGCTTCCTTCTTGCGTGCATCTAACCGAAACGTCGGGATTGGTCATCTACCATTTTCTAGTACATCAAGCTCATCACGATCACATATATCAGGCAAATCTAATCTAGACTTCAGATTATCTTTTGTCTTTCCTGGGACATTTAGAACGGTGTTCATGAGGTTGTCGAACATGTTCTTCTCGACGTGCATAACATCTAGATTATGTCTTAACAAAAGATCTTTCCAATATGGCAAAATCCAAAAAATGCTATGTTTATGCCAGTTGTGATTGATGCCATCACCATAAACAACAACATGCCCATTACCACCACAATCAGGAGTCCTCTCCGCTCCAAAATCTCTTTAACTGTTCTAGTAAACTATGCCCGTCGACCTCAGGAGGTGGAGCATCAACCACTTGTTTATTCTTTGTAAACATTGTCCTTGTACGCCGGTAAGGATGACGAGCGGGTAAAAATCTTCTATGACAATCAAACCAACTCGTCTTACGTTCATGCTTCAATTGGAACGTCACTAATAGTCCACATAAGTACCGTACGCATCTGGAAGTTCTCCTTGGTTGATACATCATATGCTGGAGCACCATGATCCCATAACATTTTCTGCTCATATATCAGTGGTTGGAGAAACACATCAAGAGATCTCTTTGGGTGAGCTGGACTAGGAATAAGGATAGAAAGGAACAAAAACTCTCTCCATATGCACAAAAGTTATAAGGTGTTACGATCACTGGCCACAACGAATATTGTCTTCCATGCTTTCCAAATGGGCTGAAACCATTTGTAGATAATCCTAGGTACACGTTCTGTCGCTCATACGCAAAATCCGGATACACTGATTGAAAGTGTTTCCAGGCTTCTGCATCTGAAGGATGCGTAATCTCTCCATCTGATATATGCTCTGCATGCCATCTCATTGAACACGCCGTACGCTCAGATTGATATAACCGCTTCAACCTCTCTGCTATCGGTAAATACCACATCCACTTATAAGGAATTGGAACTCTACCGCCTGTATCCTGATATCTCGGTTTATGACAAAATCGACAGCTTGTCCTATTTTCATCTTCCCTCCAAAATATCATACAATTATCTTCGTAGACATCAATCATCTGATACGGCAAACCAAGACCAGCGACCAACTTCTGAATCTCGTAATATGTACCAGGAAAATTGTTATCTTCAGGCAAAATGCCTTTAACAAAATCAGTTATCGCATCCACACATTCCTCAGCCAAATTGTAGTCCGTCTTTATCGTCATCAATCTGCTCGCAGGTGATAAAGCCGAATGACCTTCTCTACACCCTCCATATAACGGCTGCTTAGCTGCGTCTAAAATAGAAAAAAACTCTTGTGCCTCTGCATTAGGTTTCTCTACCCTATCAACATTTTCTCCTACCGACTGCATATTTTCCCTGTGCACATCATTCACCATCTGAACAGTACCTACACTATAATCTACTTCCTTTCTAGGTTCCTCTACGCTATCAACAATAAATGGTTCGCTAGAACTACCGTACTCGGATCTTTCGCCATGGAGAAACCAAATCTTGTAACCAGGCATAAAACCATTGGCATAAAGGTGACCCCATACTAAATCAATCCTAATATTATGAGAATTTTGACAAAGCAAACATGGACATTTCAACTTACGGGTTGTTTTGGCGCTCGGTTGTTGACAAGCTAATTCCATGAATTCTCCTACACCACGAGCGTACTCATCTGTCAGTAGATTCGACTCCGGATGAAACATCGGTTCGTCCATCCATGATCGAAAATAATTTGAATATGACATTTTTCGTATTTGTTCTCATAGAATAAGAAGTGAGATGGTAAGAATGAGTGGCTTTGGTATGTAAAGGGAAAAT
Source organism: Capsella rubella (assembly GCF_000375325.1). NCBI lineage: Eukaryota > Viridiplantae > Streptophyta > Magnoliopsida > Brassicales > Brassicaceae > Capsella > Capsella rubella. Next base: position 5,153,213 of record NW_006238919.1, on the reverse strand, counting down.
AAATCACGTCTCCGTCAATAATCCGTCAATAATCCGTCGGTTATTCTGAAAATTTAAACGGCTATAAAAGGGCTATATTAACGTATCTATCTACCGACGGATTTCCGACAAATTATAAAAACGGTAACATTCCGTCAGTTATCCGTCGGTAAAACTGGTGGATTACTGACGTACTCATTAGCATTGGTAATCCGTCGGTAATATGGATAGATTACCGACGGATTATTTTGTTCTTCATTTTCACTTCTGTTCTTCACTACTGTTCTTCATTTTCGTTGATGGATCATCCGGTTCCAGTAATTGTTGTGTCTGGTAATTGGGCAAAGAAACAGAAATATGTATTTAACACCGACGATAGAGGTTGTAGAGTTGTGCAGATAGATGCGGAAACAACGCACGAGAAGCTAGTGATATTGGTTCTTGATGACTATGGACTGCATGAGTTGAGCCACAAGGTAACGATGAGCTACATGCTCTCGTACAGTCATATGAAACATATGTCGCATGATACTCCCCCAGTATATGTGTCGAATGATCGATAGTTGCAGTGTTATCTAAGCTTGTTGACAATCAATCAACTATCACTTTGTGTTGAGTTTGCGAAGATGAAGGACGGATCGAATGGAAGGAAAAAACGGCCACGCATTTCGGCTTTGGAAGTAGAATTTACACATTAAGACGCAAGAGGATTTGATGGTTTCTGTTATGATTATAGTGAAAACCTAGAAGATGAAGTCAAAGAAGATGAAGCAGAGTACGAATCAGAGGATGAAGAAGAAGATGACGAGTTTTCAATCCGATTTGACGTTTTCGACGACTCCGATGGTGCGTCATCTGATGATGATAACTTTACTGTATACGGCGAGCCTGAGGAGAAAGATGAAGATTTACCGGCTGCTACTCAAAATAGAGGTAATTACTTTGGCAAAGTGGGATCGATTCGGAACTCGGAGTCTTTAAAAGTGGAGATGGCTAAGCTAAACCTCATCGTAGGACATCGATACGCAAGCAAAAACGAGTTGGAGAAATGAGTTGGATATACGAGTGAAACTTCTTACGGTGAGAGATGGATTTGATTTTTTAGTACCAAAATCAAATACGACTGTAGTGAATATTACGTGCTAGGTTGAAGGATGTCTTTGGAGAGTTCGTTCATCTCAAGAAGGAGATGAGCCTGGTTTTGTTGTTCGTATATACGATTCGGTACACACATGTTCTGAGACGGAGAGATCTAATCGATCCAAACAAGCAACACCTGATGTTTTGGGACCTCTTTACAGGGACTTTCTTGGTGACATTGGTCCGTTAGTTAAACTTGAAAGTGTTGGAATTATCATCAGTAAGCATTTTAGCATAAAGGTAATTACTATGTCACGGCTGATTTATATTTGAGTCACGGCTGAGTTTTCGTTCAAGTTACGGCTGAGTTCTCATTACGATACAGCAGAGTTTCGTTGAGTTTTCTTTCCTTTACGGCTGAGTTATCATTACGATACGGTTGAGTTTTGATTTATGTGTCGGCTGACTTATATATAGTTACGGCTGAGTTATCATTACAATACGGCTGAGTTTTCATTTATGTGTCGGCTGACTTATATATAGTTACGGCTGACTTATTATTATATTGGTGCCAACAGATGGATTATTGGAAGTCATACAAGACGCTAAGGTTTGCAAGACATATCGATATGGGAACTCCTGAGGGAAGTTTTGGAGAATAATGCGTCTTCAAATTGATGAGTGTGACAGATTCAAGTATGTCTTCATTGCTTTTGGAGCGAGTGTTGCTCTCACGAGGTGTTGAAAAACTGTTAGAGGTAACTGAGCCGATCACGTTACATAAGTGAGTCATAACTTGCTTATAACTCAGTCGTTATTTATATAACTTAGCCATAACATGATTATAACTCAGTCGTGATTTATATAACTAAGCCATAACTCAGTCGTTATTTATATAACTTAGCCATAACATGATTATAACTCAGGCGTTATTTATATAACTAAGCCATAACTTTTATGTTTTGTTCTTCCCTCTAATAGGGTCGTGTAACTGCATCAAGAGTTTTTGAAGTACAACCGATTGATGCTTTACGTGTACAAGTACAATATTGAACATCTTTGCATGTTGTAAATTTGGATGCAAAAAGATGCACATGCCACCGTTTCGAGCACGAGAAAATACCATGCGTCCATGCAATCGCAGCTGCAGAGCATATGGGTGTGTCTCGTATTTCCTTGGCCGATCCGACCTACCAGAGCAATTATTTGGTTAACGCGTATGCTGATTCAATCTCACCTCCGGATATTGCACTCCTTGTTCCTGAAATTGTAACTAACAAACCGTGCGTGCCTCCGAACGTTGCAACCCAGCCAGGAAGGCCGAAAAAAAGCAGGATTAAATCAACTGTAGAAATTGCACTTCACAATAAACGCCCGAGGAAGCCACACGCATGTTCTCTGTGTAAAGAAGTTGGGCATAATGCAAAAACTTGTCGGAAGTAGTATCGTTGGTATGTTGTTGGCATGGATTTTCTCGTTTTGATAATGTGTAGACAATGTTTGTTTTATGTAATCCATATTTCTAGACTAAGCCCTTATGATAACTCAGTCGTAACATATATTTAACTCAGCTGTAATGCGACCTTTCGTCTTTCTCCCTTACGATAACCCAGCCATAACGCGACCTTTCGTCTTCTTTAATATGATAACTCAGCCGTAACATGAATTATCATACGGAATATATTCATGTTACTGATAACTCAGCCATATTAGTTTATTGATAACTCAGCCCAATAACTTACTGATATCTCAGCCCAATAAGGTTACAGATAACTCAGCCGTAACGCGACCTTTCGTCTTCTTCCCGTACGATAACTCAGTCATCACATTAACCATCGCAATTTTTCGTATACCAGAACATGTTCTTACAGAGATTCACGCGATTCTTTCCGGACCTGGTCTGGATGATCTTCTCGTTCTATACCCTAGTCCGGGTTTATATGATGCTTTCGTTGACAAAAAAACAACAAGATGGAGAGATTACCATAACATAATGGTTGAAGCGATCGAGCCTATACTTTGTCAGAACTAGCACCACGAGTGGCCGACTTATCGCTTGATTCCCGCCCGCATCAAGATACATTGGTTTAAGATGCTACTGGTAAGCACCACGTTTAAAGCATTTTCATTCATATGGTTATTTTCTCTTCGCCTAATTATTTTTTCTTTTATGTAGCGCCAATACAACTGGGATCCAAAGCAAACGTTAATCATTTGGACACACTTTAATAAAGATGCGAGTTCAATTTTCATGTGGCAGATGCGTGGGATTAGGAAGAAATGGATCTTAGGTTACGATAAACCCGAGTGGTTGAATCCAATGGTTTGGGAGAAAATTGTCCATATATTTCAACAACTTGGTGCACACGATCTCTACTGGGAATATTGTTGCTGAATTCCAATAGTTATTTGCTTATGAATGTTTTCAATGTTGTTTCCTATGTGTTCTCAAGTTCTTTGCTTTTGAATGTTGTTTGTTCTTTCTGAACTTCTTTTTGAACTTCTTTGTAATCCCATACAAATATCTTTTCTTTTGAATCATGTTGTTTCCTTTTGTCTTCATGGAAACACGTAAATACTAGGTTATTGATAACTCAGCCGTAATGTTATCTATAACTCAGCCATAACGTAGTATAAGTCAGCCATACCCTAAATATGCGTTATGTCAATTTCTATTTATAATCATGTTATGAAATCACATAAATACTAGGTTTAAATATAATACAATCATGTTACCATATTGTTCATCAATAATTTAGACTTTGTTGGTAACATTTCAAAAACTATCACACAAAAATTAGTTTCTAGTCATTAACCAACACTACATAATTTAAATTGGATGAAATTGTGTAAATTTTCCATTTTCTTTTCAAAATTAACAATCTTAACATGCATATTTGCTGCTAATATATATTTATTATATGTCATATACATTATATACTTATATAATTGGTAATTATAAATTATGATTATACTCATAACTCAGCCGTAACTTGAACACATTAACTCAGCCGTAACATAATCATAAGTCAGCCATACCCCATTTCTCATTTAACATGAAAAGAACTCTTAAAATTGCTGGTTAAACAACACAAATTACAACATAATCAGTCTAAACATCATGAAACATGAATGAAACAACAATTATATTCTCTCCCATAGCCAAACAATTGTGATTCCTATTACAAAGAGTAGAGAAATTGTCTTCAAAGTTGTTTTACCCATATCATCCTCAATCTTCTTCATCAATTTTTCCTCAAGCTTCTTACCCAGTTTTTCCTCAAGCTTGTCAAACATTTCTTTTTGGAGATCTAAATTTTGAGTATGTTGATGCCTTAAGTCCGTCACATCTTCTTCTATTCTCTTTACCTTTGCGTCGACCATCTTAATTTCTTCAACCGATGCCTCATAAACCCATTTGAAGAAATGCGACTCACTCGGCCTCTAATTAACAAAAAACCAACATCGATACCCATATGTTAACAATAAACAACTAAAAACTAATTATTACCTTCAAAGAAATCGAGCATCTATAGAAGATACGGTAAGGGTTTTCCTTTGTCTTCGATATGTATGTGATGATATCGTTACCACACCAACATCCGCAATTCGTCGGAAGATCTGGAGGATAAGCACCATGTGCTGAACGATATGAACTCGAAGAATAGTCGCTCATTATTAAAAATTGAGAACTGGAACCCAAAAATCAAAGATAAACCCAGAGAGAAGAGGCAATCCCAGAAATCGATAAGAACCCTAAATCCCCAATCTGATTTCTCGATTATGTCTATAAGGGAGAAGAAAGAAGGAAACGACGTCGTGCGGAATTAAATCGGTCAAACCACGAATTTAATTTAGTATAACTCAGCCAATCCTCAAAATCTGTCTGTGGCTTAACTCGGCCAAACCTCGAATTTGAATATCAAAAACATACCTCCGCCGTAACATATATATAACTCAGCTGTAATGTTATGTGTAACTCAGCTGTAACATATCTATAACTCAGCCAAACCTCGAATTTGAAATATAAGATTTTTTATACATTCATGTTATTAGAACACTTAGATAAGACGAATTTAAGGTTTTTATTCACTGTAAAAATGAATATAATTAAATTTAACCTTTTAAGACTTATGTATCCAACAAAGAGATAAATCCTAGTAATGGTTCTCCATTCTATCTTGTAATACCCTAATGTAATACAATTTTATGTTTTATATTAGTCTGAATTTTATCATTTACATTAAAGATAGTTTTTTATATATTCTAATACCATAATGTTAAGTTTGTTGTTGATTTAAATTGCTTGATTATTATTGAGTTTAATTTGTCTTTCGGATCTCAGCCATAACAGGACCATAACTTAGCCATATCAAGACCATATATTAGCAATAACTCAGCCATAACTAAAATATAACTCAGCCATTACTATAAGACCCTTACTATAATATTAAGTTTATTGTTGAATTTAAAAATGCTTGATTATTGTTGAGTTCAACCGTCATTCGGATCTCAGCTATAACAAAATTTTGTCATCTTGTATCAAAATTTACTATTTAATTAGTTCCTCTAACTATCAAGATAAAACTTGAAAACAACTTTGAACGTAATTTATTAAAAATAATCAAAGTAACGATTTCATCAAAGTATCTAAAAGAATAATACAAATGAAGATAGTACAAACGTGAAGGGGTAAAGACTAATTCATGTTCACTACGGAAAGATAAGAAATAATTTAATTTGATCCTTCCAAACATATCTGATTATTTTTATTTTTATCTGCTTCTTCCTAATATAGTCGTGGGGGTTCATTAAGCACAATCATTTGTTAAAACAATCTATGGACACAAAGGTAAATTAGAAAAATTTGTTTTCAAAAAGGTATAGAATTGTATGTCTATATGAATGATAATTAGATCATATTAACTGCAATATAGGTTTCGTTGTCACATATACTTTTGCAATATAGGTTTCGTTGTCACATATTCCACTTTTTGGGGAATATGAGTCGAAGCAATAACAAGAATATTTCTAGTGGAACATCTTTCACAATCCCTGAAGAGAGAGTTCACCAATAGACCGAGGGCTAAGTAACTCGACTCATTCACATCAAGATCATGAATGTTTGGAATCCATATTGTGCAAGGAGACATTGCTTTTGCTAATTCGAATTGAAGGGTGATATAAAATCGGTCTATTTCCGACATCATATCCATAGTTAGCGCATTCATTATAGTTAGAAGCTCCAGCTCCGTATCAAGTTCACGATCAATATCGTTACTAGCATCAATATCGTCACTATCATCAATATCGATATCATCAATAAAAAAACCTTTCGGCTTGTTATCCAGGAACTTGTTCAGAAATACTGTAATGAAAGGAACATAGGAGTTTGTCGCTAGGTATTTGACTTGCCTACAACAGAAAAACATAAAACCAGAGTAGAATCAAGCAAGGGACTTGTATGGTAAAAAACAAATGTGAAAGCAATTAACATATCTGAAGGCAACGTACGTTAACTTTGTAAGGATGGACATCTCTTAGGTATTTTGTTTTATTGCTGGTGATATAACAGAGTTGCTTTTCGGATATGGTGTTTTTACCTACTGAAAATGAAGCATACTTATAGTGGTATAATAAAGAGTGTATTGTAAAAATAGGCATTATTGCCTTATTTTGGAGCTAACGTCATTTTTAGGCATCTTAACAATCATAGCATAAATAAAAGGGAGAAACTAACTGTACATGACAATCTTAACCCTCATTTTTTCAGAGCAATTAACCAAGTGATTATACTAAACAAATGTAATTAATAAAAATGAGGTTTAGAGGTAATTAATAATGTAAGTAGACAGTATATTATCCACGTAAATAAAAGAAATAATCATATGGTTAACAGTTAACACTACTTCATATTTGCAAAGAGAGATCTAAATTCTAAGTTTAGTGGTTCCAAAATCGATATAGAGACTATAACCTTGTTTTTAGTATACATAACTATTTCATTTAAAAATTGATTATAATATACAGAAAGTTTTAAAATAAATTATTACTAAACCCTAGGTTGAAGGACTAATCAACCCAAGTAAATCCTATAACATACCAATTTCTGTTACGATATTCAACAATATGGTATTTATATGCTTATGTACATAACTCTTTTAATATATCTATATATATAAAGTTACCTTTCCTCTCTTCTCCTTCCGGCACATCATCCACCACATCATCTTTTTTCTTTTTACTAAATCCAAAAAAATATGGGCTTGAGGTCCAACACTTCTACAACAATCAAAATACAAAATCTAAAAAAGCATAGGCCTGAGGTCCAACACATAACAATCAAACCGGTTAAAGGAATCATAAAAACGTGGGATACACGAGTTTGGAACTGGATAATTAAACGGAACATGGAAAACGTTTTCTAGAACCATCGTTTACAAGAGCGACACATCTGCAACAACGATACCGATTTCAAAATCATAGGAAAAAACGGGAAACAAGCCAGATCCTAAAATATATCAAACCCAGACACCGTAAACTTACTCTCTAATCACATACTTAGTAAAAAGAGAGAATACCGCATAAACTTTCCATCGACCTCTGACGAATACCAAAATGATGATAAACATTTCAAATACTAAATTACTATAAAATTGAAAAGATAATCGATATGAAAAATAGAATAACAAAAACTAACAACAGTAACAAGCCAACAAAACAAACAATGCAAAACAAAAAAAAAACAACGAAAAATTATAATATAACAAAAAATAAAATAAAAATTTTATAAATCTCCCGCGCGCAGCGCGGGTCAACAACTAGTCTATATATAAAAGTTAACTTTGCTCTCTTCTCCTTAAGCCACCTCATCATCCTAATCATCATTCACATCATTTTATTATTTAATTTTAATAATTTATTTATATCATTTTATTCTTTAATCTAAATATTTATACACATGTAAACAAGTTTTTCAAAAAGAAATATGAAAAGTCCTTTCAAACATCATCCACATCATTTTACTATTTA
>NW_006238919.1:5144796-5145022 GCF_000375325.1 Capsella rubella | reverse complement strand
AAATACAACAATCCGCGCAAAATCCACAAATCATTCTCAACTTTTGGACTAACATATTAAAAGGACCCACAATATTAACATCATCAAGATCTATATTTGGTGGGAGCCTTAATAACACATTTTTCTACAACTCTCCATAACACTTCTGTTTATGCTTACACATCGATTTATATTATAGACACTTAATTTCTCAACTACTATCGAAACTAAAATAAAATAGATTTTC
>NW_006238919.1:5144325-5144696 GCF_000375325.1 Capsella rubella | reverse complement strand
GGAGAAAATAAGTACGAAATAAAACACGAATCAATTACTCATAAACAAAGTAATAAAATTCCCCGCACGTAGCGCGAGCAACTGACTAGTATCTATATATATAAAGTTAACTTTTTCTCTCTTCTCCTTATGCCACATCATCATCCACCTCATTTTATTATTTAATTTTTAAAATTAATTATACTATTTTATCATTTAATTTTAAGATTTAAACCTATGTAAATAAGTTTTTCAAAAAGGAATATGAAAGGTTTTTTTTATATTATACATTATAAAACTAAAAAGATGATTTGTTTAAAAGTTAAAAAAACTTACTAATTATCGATTATACTAAGAAATATATAAATAATAGATTATAGTTTTTAGTGAAT
>NW_006238919.1:5134588-5140222 GCF_000375325.1 Capsella rubella | reverse complement strand
ATATATATATATATATATATATGATTATATTTACACAATGTAAATCTAAATATAATGGGATTTAACGAGAATAGAAAAGAAAGTAAGAAATTTTGAGAACATAAATCTATGTAATTTATGTCTCACAAAATTTTCTAACATAAATGAGATAGGTCGGACCGAAACATCAATTCTCATTTTTTTTAAAACGTATAAAAACGTGAAAATAAAAATAATATTTCTTTAAAGGTTTCCAATATGAATTTGACTAATTTTTTCCAATACAACACATATGTTAAACTAATAAACAAAATAAAAAATTAACTATATTTCATAAAAATTGAAAATTAAAATTAAAAAAATTATTAAATGAAATAAACTAAATATAAAGTAAATTATACTAATATGTTAAATTTAAAAATTGTTCCATATGAAAAAAAATATATATATCTAACATAAAATCAGAAACAAATATATAATAGTATAAAAATGTCATTACGAGATATAATTACGACAAATCCAAAAAAGAAAAACATAAAACAAAAATAAATAAATTATGACAATATATAAAGAGATAATGTAAACAATTAAAAATACAACAATCCGCACGAAACCCACAAATCATGTTCAAATTTCATGCCAACATATAAAAGACACAAAATATTAACATCTAGATATATATTTGGTAGAAACCCTAATAGCACACGTTTCTCAATGATTTTTCACCGCACTTCCGTTTACGCCCACACTTCAACTTATACTATACACACTTAATTTCTCAACAACTAATGAGGCTAAAACTCAATAGTTGTTCTATACAAACACAATCTAAGTTTAAAAAAGTAAAGTATGGTATAGTGAAAAAAAGAAGTAGAAAATAAAATACGAACCAATTACTCATAAACAACATAATAAACTCCCGCGCGTAGCGCGGGCAACCGACTAGTATATATATGTAACACTCTTATTATAGGTTAAGGGACTACTAAACCCAAATATTTATAATTAAAATAATTACATGAAACTAATTAAGATAATAAATAATAATATTCGAACATGCTACGAAGATAACATACAGAGAATACATGATTAAAGTAATTATAATATGCATATCGTTTTCAATAAATTATCACTAAACCCTACGTTTATGGCTTAATCAACCCCAAAAAAATCTATAACATATCCATTTCTATTATCCAACAATGCAATATTAAATATATGTTTATGTATCTAACTCTTTTATTAGCTAGCTTAACTAATGAATTTATATGTGAAAATCATTAGATTTGTGTTGGACCGATACAAGAGTTGTGAAAGCAAAACGATGGCGACTGTGTGCAATAGCTTTGTGGGGACGACGATACTCACACTCTATTCTTTTATTAAAAACCCCAAAATATTTAGAGGTCGATTAATTCAGATTATGAGTTAATAATAGTTTAAGAAATAGTTAATAAAACGTGAGAGCGCAGAAACGTGAGGGTAAAACAGTAATTGTAAAAAACTGAAGTACTTCATTGTGAAGTTTGGTGGGCATTGTGCTTGAATTCGAAAGGCATCGACGTTTCATTACTTTTTCTGTAAATAACTCTATAATAAAATGAAGCATATAACAAATAAATCTATAAACATATCTCGTCAGTTGGAAGAGGCTTAAAACCAAGCATCCATCCCTCGAAGAGAATAACCTGGAGAAAATTAAACATTTTTTTTAGTGGACTTGTATCCTTTTTAACTTTGAAGAGAAACACTTGAAAAGATAGAAATACCGTAAGAGGTCCTTCAATTTCAGGCCACGTTGATGAATCGGCTATGTCACCTCTCCCACTATGAGCAGACTGCAGCCAAGTAAGAAAATATAGAGAAGTTAAGAACAGGTTCCTCTGTTGGCGTTATATGTTTTGTGATACAAAGTGATGAAGCAGAGAATATAATATCAAGATCTCTGGCAGAAGCTTAGAGATCGCCGGTTCGAGTAGCGTTTGGGACGAAACCATATAACATGCTTTGGTTTCTGGTCTGAGGAGATGTATGGATTTTGGTCCAGAACCTCTTTGATTATTCAAAAAAAAAAATATATATAATATCAAGATGTGACTCACCTTATCGTACCTAGGTGATAAAGTTTAGAAGATTTGATTAGATTCTTAGAATTAACTTTTGCGAATATTATGTAGATTTGGTTGGTAACTATCTCGTTCCATCTTGGTGCTCTTTCGAGTTCGAGATTAGGCGAGTGGTTAGGCTTCTCTCCTTGTACTTGCTTTGCAGATCTGTTTAGATCTGATCGCGTTTTGAGGCTTCTACCTAGACGTTATTGGATGCAGCAGTCGTCGTCGTTGCATCCGGAAGTGTGTTAGAGTATTTTCAAGTTGTCTTTGCTTGTCGGGTTATGAAGTCCTTGGTTATGGTTTCGAGAGATCAGCTCTCATCGTGATAGGAGGTGGTAGATGTTATCTTGCGGTTGGCCGTGGGCATCCTTGGTAAATCTCAGCCGCTTGTGCTTCCTTTGAAGAGTTTAACTTGCTTCTTTTAGACTTGTATGTTTTAGTAAGGTTTAAGCCTCTTTTTAAGGGTTCGTTCTCTTTCATTTTAGGTTTGAGTTTGTCTGTTTTGTATTTTTATGCTTTTTGTTTCCCTTCTATCGGGCTTTGACTCCGGAGAAATCTCGTTTTCTGCCGGCATTGACTCCGAGGACTTTTAGTTCGTCCGTCGGCTTTAGCTTCCCTTATTTGGGCTTTGTAATCTACCTTGGTGTGAAACCAAGTTGATGAATATAATTTCAGTTGACAAAAAAAAAAAAATAGTAAACTAGGGGATAACCCGTTCTACTGCACGAATGACATATGTTCGAAAAGTTAATATATAAATTATAATTGTATTTTATTCTAAAAATATATATTTATTTTAGATTGTGTTTATTTCTCATATTGTAAGTATTTGATAAATAAGATGTTTTCCCTTCTGAACTGTACTGGCCGATTTGATTGGATCATCTGCGACCAGGAACTGGATATTTTTTCGTTTTTGGCTTAGTGCAAATAACCGGTAATCTTATGACTGAAAAACTATAAAAACTGTCGTTAACCCACGACCATATGAACCAATTGGACCGGTCTGATTATAGAAGTCTTTATAATTTTTATTCTTTCTCAAACGATAATACATACGATTAAAATTGGTTACTATTGGTGATGGGTTTCGACGATCAAAGCCCATTAACGGCATGCCCAATCTGAGCGGGCAGGTTTGTGTTAAAAGGCCATGGAGTCAACGATTAGCCGAGAAAGCAGGAAGATCAAGCGGGGATCGAGATGGTTACAGGGAAAGAAAGAGAAGATATAGGATGTTAGTTCGATTTATAAGATATGATGTTATAGTATAAATAGAGAGTTGATAGATCGACAATGGCATGTAACTAAAAACAAAGAGAATACAGAACATTTAGTCTACTTTCTGCTCGATTCCGATATTCAATTAATCCACTTTTGCGAGTCTAGCCCAAAGTCCCCTTTTGATCTTCTCATTTACTTTCTTAATATTGTGAGTGGTTTTTAGCACCCACAGTTACCATAAACTCTTGATGTATTATTAGTGTTCTTTTGGTTTTATTTGAATTTTCAAAATTTAAACAATTTATTATTATTATTAGACTACATATTTTGTTTAACATGATATGGTTATTTTTTATTTTTCTATTTATAAAACTGCATAATCTATATAAAAATAAATAAAACTTTTAATCAATTGATTGTGGTTAAACCTGGTTAGCCTATTGACCCGATGACCCAGTAGGTAATCCAGTTTAAAATCCTATTTGAGTTCAAAACATTAATGTAATGTTTTTGAATTTGACATGTATAATTTGTTGGTATGTTATTGTGTAACTGAATATATATATTTTTTTAAAAAATATCTTTAGAAAAATTTAGTAGACTAATATTTAATGTTTCACCTCAAAATATTTAAACTAAATACGCTAAAGTTTCAATATTTATAATACTTTAAAAAATTTTAAAAATTAAATTAATATTTTGAAAGTTTTTGAAAGTTTTAATTTGCTTAAATAAAGAACAGAATTAAACGGAATAAAATTTTTAAATTTTGGACGCTTGAGAAATCAAGCTTCTTGTTTATTCGTAGGTTGAAGTATATAAGTCTTATAATGATTATGAACCATTTTCTAAAATTTTCTAGCCGATGTGGGACGTTTTACGTATCCCTTTTGTTTTATCGATTGAGATATATATGTCCATTTAAAAAAATCAAATTACAACATATGCGGAAAAAAATCTAATTTTTTTTTAACACATCTAATTTTATTTATTCATATTTTTAATGTAATACAATAAATAAAATATAAACATGATCCTAAGAATGTGAAAGGAGGATAATAATTATTTTTAATATATTATATTAAATTAGATAGAGATATTTTATGAAAATCAAAACTAAATATAGAAATGATATAATCTGCTGGAGAAATATCCAATTTATTATTCATACCCAAAGATCCGAAAATGATATCCTAGTAAGTATATTTTATTTCATTTGAAAACATTTGTCTAAATTTTTTGTGTACTTCAACTTTAATAGTATAGATATCTATCAAATGAAATTGGGTTTGAAATTGATTAACATAACCGACCCGATTTGTTAATTGACATGATTAACCTTAATAAGTTTTGATAATTAGCAACATATTAAGGGTATTTAGTGGCAAAAAAATTAAAACCAAAGGTGGTCAAAAAAGTGGCTGCAAAAATAATAATATAGATATTAATTAACCAATATTTCGATAACTACAAATTACACCAGCAAACTAGCATGCCTCTAAACCTAGTTCCCACAACAATTAAACATAATCCATAAACACAACAACCGAGACCCTAGATCATCCTCCTCCTCATTGCCATAATTCCACGTCTCACTTTACCTGCACCACAAACACAAAGAGATGTGTGATTATTATCACAAATACTCAGTGAAGCGATCCTCCCATCCATTGAGCTATACACACAAGCATATTGAACCAATCTAACATGCATCAAATTAACCAAAACAAACAAACCAGACATAAAAAGTCATGAATTATCGTTGTCCAGACATTGTTGTCCGGAAAAACTGTCCAGAAATTGGTGTCGACCGACACAGACTCCAGGTTGGTGTCGACCGACAAAGATTCCAATTTTTTGTCGAGCAATACCAATTCTGCATAAACCCTGAAATCGCCTCTCAACTCTCCAAAGAACGAATTTATCACCTCCAATGCTCCAGCCATGAGCGTTAACACTCAAACATGCAATAACAGCAACCAAAACACACAAACATGGCCACACAAAACAATTGCAGCCACCCAAATCAATCAAACACACATCAGAAGGGTTAAACATGCTCAGATCAACCATGGTCATGCACTCACCTTGATATGAATTGAAAAGAGGGACGAAACAGACATGAGAGGAAATAGCAAGAACAAGACCCTCCTTGCACAACCAGCCATGAATCCAACCCTCTCTTTGCCAAAACTCACAAGGACCAGCCACAAAAACCTCTAGAAACCCTCATAAGCCTCTCCTTAAGCTTTAGGATCAACCAACTCTCTCTCTCTCTCTCTCCTCATAAGCCTCTTCTTAAGCTTTAGGATCAACCAAC
>NW_006238919.1:5130802-5133516 GCF_000375325.1 Capsella rubella | reverse complement strand
CTTTTTAAAGTTTTATCAAAAAGTTACTAAAAATTTGAAATTTATCATATGTGTAAGCTTGTATATATACACACAAATTATCTTTATATGTGTGTAAATTTATATATATATTTCATAAATACTGTATAAAAACCTATTAAAAATCATTTAAAAACCATATAAAAACCTTGTAAACCTTTTAAAAATGTTATAAAAGCATTAAAGCTTTACTAAATATTTAGATTGAGTCTCCAGGTAGTAATGATGATCTAGATGTACTTTATAGACTATATAAAAATTTACAATTTTTCATATTTGAAAAAGGGTATTTTTGAAAATGGATAGGAAAGGGGGGTATTTAAAAAAAGGAGTACACCAAAAAGGGCATTTCTCAAAAATTCTCAAGATTATATTTTCAAACAAGATTTTGATATCTTTTACTAGTTTATATATTTTAGTTATATAGTAGATCAGTACACGAGCTATAGCACGGTTATATTTTTTTAAAACCTAATTTTATATAATTTATATTTTAAAACAATGTTTTGGTATGTTATGTTAATTATAGGTATTATCGACATATGTTATAAAGACCATAATTCATTTTATTATATAAAACATTATAGTTAACTCGTCGCTTGCAAATAAATATATTATAATATCTGTTTTAAACATTTAAGTAAATTAATTTTTACATGTTCCAGATTAAAAGATATAAAATTTATTGTTGTATAAAAATTATACATTATATTTAAATTCTGACCCGTTGCTTTTTATAATTTTTTGCTGAAGTATTACTAAAATTATACATCTTATTATATAAAGCTTGGTTTTCAAAGTTAGCCATTAACAAGATCATGACATGTGTTAATTATAAACGATAGGATGATGACACATGTCGATTCTAATTTTGTTAATATATAGATAAAATAGAAATATTATTAACCCTATCGAAAAAGAAAATATATAAAATAAATATTATAAAGAATTATATATTAAAAATTATTAATTAAATTAAACAAATAACATAATTTCAGTTATGTTAATTTGGTTTATTAATAGGATAAGGATTTAAAATTTATAATTAAAAGAGAATATATGTCAGTTTTTGTTTACAGAAGAGGATTAAGGTTTAAACTTGAATTTTACAATTAAAACAGGTTATTTGTTGGTTTGGGTATATAAATGATAAATGAGAATTATGGTTTATTTTTGTAAATAAAAATTATGGTTTAAGTTTAATAATTAAACGAGATTATATGTTGAAACTTGGTTTTTAAAGTTACTAACTTACGTGATCATGATAAGTGTCAAGTAAAACATAAGATGTCGCAACATGTTATATCTAATTTTGTTAATATTAAGATAAAATAGAATTTTAAAACAACATTAAAAATAAAATAATTATATATTCAAAATTTTTAATCAAAAAAAATAAATTATTAACCTAATTTTTGGTTTTGCCGGTTGGGATTTAACAAAGAGATTAGGGTTTACGACTAAACAATATTATATGTTTTTTTGCCTATAAATAAGGATTAAGACTTAGGTTTTACAATTATTAGGGTTATATGTTGGTTTGGGTTTATAAATGCGCATTAAAGTTTAGATTTTATAATTAAACGAGATTATTTATCGGTTTAGGTTTATAAAAGAGGAGTAGGATTTAGGTTTTTTACAATGAAACAAGGTTATTTATCAGTTTGGGTTCATAAAGGAAAATTAGGATTTACATTTTACAAATAAAATAGATTATGAGTTTAACTAAATAAATATTTTTATTCATGATTTTATGATATGTTATATTTTTTTAATTTTTAATTTATGTATGAATGTTTATGCCGTTGAGCAATTTCATTGTCTAAAACATAAGGGTAAATAAAAGATTTTTGAAAATAATTTTTTTAGCTTAAATTAAATATAACAAAAGTTCAATATAATTTGTAATATAGTAATTTTAAAATATTTTCCAAAACATGTGTAGTTTTCATAATTCGTATTTAAAAGATTTTTAATTTTTTCCTTAACGATGCTATATTTATTTTAAATTCTTTATGTTTATTTGCGTTGTTTATATAAACTTAATTACAAATGACTATATTTGTATGTAACATCATATTTAGATTCTATATATATAATAGGAGAATTCTCTCTCCATTTAGAGTGTCCACCTAAGCATCTACATAAACAATATTATTTATTTTATATTAAATAAAAAAATGAAATATTCATTTAATGCATTATATGTTATTTGTAAATAATAAAATGAGATTATAGATAAATAAAAAACGAATTTTAAATAATTTTAACATAGAATTTCTTTTCATGGTAATAAATAAAAATTAAAAAACAAAATAAATAAAATATAATAAAATTAAAAATAGTAACAATTTAAAACCAATACTATGAAAATTGCATTTGTAATAATAATATGATCCAAACTCTTAACAGAAAAACCATTTAAAATAATATAACATTTTAAAATGTGTTAATGAGTTTAAAGTAAATTTTAAATGCATGGTAGAATAATATAACATTTTTGTAATTGTATGTTTTTACTTTTAAAGAAAAATACAAGATTACTAAGTTCAATTTACAACCCTTTAAGACGGAGATATTTGAAAGGTCACACTTTATGTCGTGAAATTACATTAAAAAAATTAAGACATTATCATTAATCTTATAGAATAATAAATAAATAATGATCACATAATTCTTGAATATTTACGGTAAAA
>NW_006238919.1:5084208-5130702 GCF_000375325.1 Capsella rubella | reverse complement strand
GTTAAAAGAGAAGTGATATGTAATTTTTGTAGCATATCTAAAAGATAAAGTCTATAATTAAGAAAGAAAAAGTTATGATATGTTTTGAAAATCAATTCACACTTCAATTTATATTATATGAGTCAATAGAAGGTGAAAAAAAAAACTAGATGTCGAGAGGCAACAAATGCATCATAGAACCGAAATGACAAATGAATTGGTAGTTAAAAGCAATTACAAGAAATGACCTATTCTTTTGACATGATATTATATATGTATCTTTACACTAAAACAAATAATGTTTAGAAAAATTCAAGACATACATTATTACATTCAAAGTCAGGCTTAACCGTTAGTTATAGAAAGTGAAATAAAATAGGCACATACATGACTTGATCGAGAATTCTCTAATACTGCAATGCACTTTCTTTGATGGATAAAGCAAGCTCGCAAAACCTATTCTTTTAACATGATATTATATATGTATCTTTACATTAAATAGTGTTTATGAGGCTATGTATATTCATATTTTATATAGAACGGTGTGATATTCATATCATAATTTAATCAGAAATGAAATCCAATTAGGTCAACACCTGTCGATAATTAACCTGGAATTTTTTTAAAGATATGTTTTTATGGATATGAATAAATCATGAGCTGGTCGTCAATGTCGTTTATTATTCGCGCAAATTTCTCAAATGAACTTTGTTACCCCGTCAACAATATATATGTTGTATATTACTTAAAAATAAGTTTAATGTTTAATTTCTAAGATTTATCTTTCTTTTCTCCAGGGCTGGCTTTCTCCTTTTCCTTTTTCATTTTCATATAAAATATTTTAAATGAAAATCCCGCGCAACGCGCGGGTACTAAATCTAGTTATATATAAACTTAAGTTTGACTTTTTGACTGTTATGATTTTTCTTTATAAATAGAAAATTTTATATTTGTTTTCAATAATTCAAATCATGGCATACGCAGAAAAAAATGATATAATGAGTTATTAGTTTTACAAATATATAATCATATAAAGATAAATGGTGAAGTATATCAAATCTTCTATGTTTATTTTGATTGGTCATTCAATTAAAATAATAATAATAATTTATTATCGTTTTTATAATTTAATTAAATTGAATAAATTAGTGTCTCACATTTTTATCCTTAATGAATATTATTAATTCATTCGTTAAAACCTATATTTGTAATGGCATATGAATGTAATTACATACCATTAGTTATGTTCTTTTATGATGTAGGGGATTTTTTCCTTTTTATAATTTAATTAAATTGAATAAATTATTATTTCACTTTTTATCCTTAATGATTATTATTAATTCATTCATTAAAATGATATTTGTAATAGCATTTGTATTTAATTACATACCATTAGTGATGTTCCTTTTTAATTAAGAAAGGATCATATGATATAATTTCAATAATGTATGTCCTACAACAAGACTTGAATGTCATTATAAGACATAATTTTCTAAATTAGTTTTTAAATAGTGTGATTTTATATGATGAGTAATTTAATATATGATATACTTCTTGTTTTAATGTACTTAATTTTTTGAATTATTTCATATTACGTTGACATATTATGGTCTGTACTACACAACATGAAATTTAGAAAATACGCACAAAATAACTACAGATTGAAAAAAAAAAGTAAAGAACCATGGTGTCATAATACATTCTCTCTCTTTAATTGTAATTATTTTTATACCCATTTAATATATTACATTTTATTTTCCAAAATTACATACAACACTTACATGATTCTATGTTTCTCTATCTCTATCTTTTATCTAGACACAAGCTTTCTTTCTCTCTTGTGTCTATTTCTCATCTGTTCTCTTTCTCATCCGTTCTCTCTCTCATGTTCAATTATGTAACATGTTATTTCTTCGAACTACACAAGATATAAGTAAATATATTTTTTAACACGTTACTTTCTTATATAACACATTATTTAGTTTAATTTTTACATATAACACGCTATTATTTATGTTGACATTTCATTCTTTCAAAAACACGGTAATTATTTTCAAATTACAGGATTATTCTTTTAGATGATACATTATTTTAATTCATTCATGTCATTTCTTAAAACACCATGATTTTTTTTATATTTTCCTTGATTTATGTTTGCCTATCTTCTCCACATCATCTCCTCTATCATCACCCCTATCTTCCAATTTCCAACTCCCATGTTCTCTTTCACTATGTCATGATATTTTCACTGAATTACATGTTTTTTTCAAAAAAAATACAATACGCTATTGTATCTTTGCTTTTTGTTTGAGGGCAATTTTGATTTTTTTTACCTATGTCAAAAGAGTTAGTTACCTAAATTTTCTTACTTATGGCTATTTACTTAAATCTTTTTAGATCCATAGTCATCTCCTAATATTGCCCTAAAATTTATATACAACTAGTTTTCGCTATGGTGAATTATTCTGAAATCTTGGAGATATTTTGTTTTTAAAGTTGCTCTCATTATGCCCATTGTTTTGATCGCTTAACTAACCATGATCTAATTAAAACCTAAGTTGAGGTTTTGCGTAGACACTAATGTTTTTCTTACATGTTAATCTCGGAACCAAAAAGGAAATAACCAAAAAACCACTACATATTATCAAATGAGATCATTGGTGGTTTTGGACAATTTTTAGCAAAGTAATATGTTTTTTTTTTCATCGTGTACTATTCCTAATTGGGAGATAAGCCACCAAAATCTGTTCACACAACTGTGTCTTTCTTATTTATTTTTTCTTTCTCTTTCTTCGTTTTCTTAAATCTATCACAAAAAATTATCCTAATATGAATTCAATCCATAGAAACCATTTTTGATATACAGTATTCTCATATCTCATTAACGCTAAAGGTTAACCAAAAAAAGGCAAATGTTGGAAGTAGAAGAGTGTTTTTTATTTACGTCGAACTTTTGATACTATCTATACAAAAACCAATATCTCAGCTTGCTGCAAAAGCAACAATTTTGAATCTCACCATTCCCATTTTATGTGTATAGCAAAGCTAGATAGACAAGAACTCAATAGAAACATAACTCATCAATGGAAAAATTCCTCTTTGTGGAGTGCAAATACAATTTAATCCGACTGTGAACTATGGTCTGCTTTGGTTTCCACATTCCTTTTTGTATGTACAAACTCCAATGTTGTAGAGGCACCAACCAAAGCCATGTCTGTTATTGGTCAGATCTCGTAGTCTATATCTGTTGCATTCTGGGAATCAGATTGCTTCACCAACCGTTCCTGCTCATCATACCGATCAAGGTTCTCACACGGAGCCGGGAAGATTGTGCCTATCACACGCCCTTCAACGTATGCACACTGGAAGATGTGCTTTTTCTTGTATGTTATCCCTACTGACATGTCCCTGAAGGTAACATTTTTTACAGGAATCTCTTTGCTTCCTTGGATACGCACAGGTACACGTACTCCCTGACCGTAAATGCCTGTGTAGTTTATGTTCTCGAGTACCGGGAAGGCTTGAGGATTGAATCCACCGTCTGGGTGCTCGTTGTAGTCTGTTTTAATGACGATGCCAACTCTCAATTCATCCAATGTGACATTCCGGAATGTTATATCCCGGACATACCCACCTCGTCCTGGTGCAGTTTTAATCCTAACTCCACGCCGGGAGCTCCAAATTAGAATGTTCTCGACTGTGATATTCGAGACTCCACCAGACATCTCACTTCCTATTGATATACCAGCGCTGTTTTCGCACAGAGGGTTTAGGTACAAGTCGATTATTAAATCAACATTGATAAGGGAAAGCAATTATATCTTACCTAACCATGGAGCGGATGGTGAGGTTGCGGATGAGTATGTTCTTTGAAGGTCGTCCATAGGTAGTTCCATACTGGTCCCAACCGCTCTTTATTGCAATTCCATCATCCCCAACGCTGATATATGAGTTCTCGATTAACATGTCCTCACACGAATCTGATGGACAACAAAAAGATACAGCCACCATTACAGTATGTACACAAATCGCCCAAGCCTATACTCAGATTTGATTTTCTATCAGCAAGATTATATGAAACGCACCATTAGGTACCATTATGGACTATATACTTATAAGCAACACTTGGATACAATGCAAGGAGCTATGTCTCTCTTCAGCGTACCAAAATTTACATAAATTAGTTGCTAGAATCATTGTTGCAAGTTGGCAACTCATAATGTTCATACTTTTGTTTCATTGATTAGGGGCCTAGTGTTTATTTTTGCTAACTAAACCTATTCTGCAGCTTTTGCCGACATCAATGTTTCCGTTGGCTTGTTATACGCATTACATACAATCAGGGATTCAATTCTGTTGTTAATTATCTAAGCAACGTCCAGTGCAAAGTGGAAATTACTTACCAGGATCGATACCATCAGTGTTTGGGGCTTCAAACACAGGCGCCAAAATAGTCATGTTTGTGATTGTGACATTTTTGCAGTCATATGGGTGAAGTGTCCAAAAGGGAGAATCACGCAAAGTGATGTTGGCAAAAACAACGTCACTGGACCACATTATCTGCACCAGTGGTCCTCTCGTGTGGTTAAGCAGTTTTTGGCGATACTTCTTCCACCACGTTTGCCCCTGCCCATTGATGCTGCCGTTATTCCCTGCAATCCATTATTGATTTAGCTAATAATCAAACAGTTGACAGAACAAGCTCTCAGGTTTGACAAAGAAAAAACAGAATATTAGCCACATAAGTTAATTAATATGAGTGAACAGACAAAAAGGCTTTGATTATCTAATACATGAACTTAGTCAATTCTTGCCCCGAGACTACACTTAAAGCCTTTGTCCACTCCCAGCTAAGAGAGACATAAACTTTCAACAGCTTATAGAGATATCATGTTTAGATTTCGCTTTTTCCAGGAAGTGCCTAATCTCAATTCAACTAGACCTTAAATAGTAGAGTTGTGGTTCTTCATCTAAGTGGCCTTAAAACGTTAAAAACCTCATTTTAGCCTCTACCTAAAAAGCTTAACGAAAATAGTGCAGTGCACCGCATATTCTTAACAATCATTAAATTAAGACAAAATTGCATGCATCCACAAAAAGAGTCACATCCAAACTCCGTTAATACGAGAGATAACAATTTTACAAATCAACAGACGAACCTGTGACAACAACATCTCTGAGATTCTGTCCATGAATGAAACTTCCATAACGAGGTCCAGGATGCTCTCTTCCATAGCCATATGAAGGTAAAGGTGGAAGCAAAGGCCAATACTTTTCATCCTAAATATGTTTAACATGAAAAATAATGTTATTAATAATAACAAAAGAAGACAGAAGCTGCCTCAAGTTAAGCTTCTTGGACTCTATAAGACCAATTCAATAGTGAAGCAAATGATGAAATTAATCAATGGAACTCTAGCTGAGCAACGAAAACAGGCAACCTCAAGCTACCCTCTCTCTCTCCACTCAACTTAACTTGCAACGTCCAAGTCTCAACCAAAATCAATAGTAGTAATAAACCATTCCAAAAACAAGAAAGATCCAAATAAAGGTAGTATTTGTCTCAGTGTTAAAGTCACCAAACTCCCCAAAAAAATCTAAATTTTCCATAAACCCATTTCAGAGTAACAATCTCTGCATACAAAAATCACATATTTGCCTACACTGTGAAAATTAGAAACCCTAAAACTCATCCCAAACATACAGATCACATCACACTTGACAATTACAAAGCAGGAACAGAAGCAGAGCAAAACTAATAGTGTATCAACCCATTTCAGAGTAACAATCTCTGCATCAAAAAAATCACATCTTTGCCTAAACTATGAACCCCAAAACTCATCCCAAACATATAGATCACACTTTAAAATAACAAAGCAGGAGCAGAGGCAGAGCAAAAACGAACCTGAAGAGCAAGAATCTCAGCATCCTGATGAAGAAAAAGCGTCATGTAACTAGTGAGATTAAACGGAGCAGTGAGCCACCTACCAGGAGGAACATTAAGCTGTCCACCTCCTTTCTTAGAAAACTTCGAGATCTTATAAATAGCTTTCTCAAAAGCCTCAGTGTTAACCGTAACACCATCACCAACAGCACCAAAGTCCGTAAGATTGAAAGATACAGGTCTAAGCTTCGGAAACCCTCCGGCTGCGGCGGCGGTTGAAGACCACCGGAAAAAGGAGAAACCAGTCCCGACGTTGTAGAGATTTGTCGAAACGCCGCCGAATTGCCAGATGAATAAGGAAGCGAAAGTGGCGATCCAGAAAACAGTGACGAGAGACTTGTGGGAAGAGAGGAATCGTCTCGGTAAGGGATCTACCATGATGGGGTTTGTGAGATTCAGAACATTTGGAGGATTTTTAGATTCGGAAGAGATTTGTTGGATTGGGTGAGATGTTATGAGTCAGGATTTGTTGTGTGTTGCGAGATTTGAGTGAATCTTAAGGGAAACACAAACTTTGTGTGTTTGATTTGTTTGTTGAAACTAAACGTCTCGGACTCTCAGAGAAAGCGATTGAGTGAGAGAGAAGTGTAATCAAACCGAAATAGAAATAGGAAAATGTTGAACCGAAATCAAACCGAGCCATAATTGATTTTATTATAAACCGTTTTATTATATTATTACCCTCTCTCTGATTTACAAAGAATGTCATTATAGAGTTTTATCTTTATTTTACAAAGAGTGTCATTTTGTATTTTCTATGCATTTTAAACACTAAATTTCTTAATTTTATCCTTAATCTAAAAATAATTTAACAATTTAACATTTATTAAATACGTATAATTTGATTTTCTCTTAATTTGTATGAAATGTGTCAAAGTGACACTCTTTGTGAAACATAGGGAGTACAAAATAGGAAAATGTTAGATTATGTTGTTACTGCTTACATTTATTGTAAAATTTGTTGATATTGGTTAAATGAATTTTAAATTCCATCCAAATCTCTTGTTATTCAAGTTTGTTTTATAATGATTCATTTTGTATTCCAGTTAAAGTGTTTTGTTATTAGTTTATGGATTCTCTACAATCTTACTCACAAAAACACAACTTTCATGTTATCTCAAATATTTCCTAAAATTTGTACAATTTATGTTAATGAGACACCAACTGATATAATTTACACATACCAAATATATTTATATATATGAATTTATGTAAATGAGAACACCAACTTAAATGATATACACATACCAAAAATATATATGCATTTATGTAAATGAGAACACCAACCAAAATGATATACACATACCAATTATATATATATATATATATATATAATATTATGTAAATAAATGAAAAACAAATAAACTAATGGAGAATTTCAAAAATACCCCTTTTCATATACATTTTTTTACCCCATTTTCAAACTTTACCAATAAAAAACCACTAAAAATGTTGAAATTTATCCAAATATGTGTGTATGATTATAAATATATACACAAAGTATCTTTGTATGTGTATAATACTTTATATATCTTTCATAAATAACATAAAATAACTTTTAAAGACCTTATAGAACTTATAAAAACGATTTAAAACCATTTAAAACATTTTAAAATATTTGTATTGGATCTCCTAGTAGTAGTTATCATATAGAAGTACGTTATAAACTATATAAAACTTTATAATTTTTTATATATAAGCAGAGGTATTTTTGAAAATGAATAGATAAAGGAAGTATTTTTTAAAAAGGTACACCAAAAGGTTTTTTCTCAAAAATGCTCAAAACAACTAATGTTAGGTTAGTTTTATTTTAAAAATGTATTTGTTTTGAAATAGGATGAGAATGGATCAATGTTTTTAAGTTTGTACCAAACTGTTCGGTCTAACCGCAACTTGACTGATAGTTTGGTCCGACTTACCTTTAAAAACCAGATAGGTAAGAAATTGGACAAAACCGCTAAAATCACGCAAACCAGTGGCTAAACGGGTGGTTAAATCAAATCCAAACACATTATTTTATAACACACTTTATAACATAGTTTGGTCCAACTTATCTTTAAAAATCAGATAGGTAAAAAATTGGACAAAATCGCTAAAATCACGCAAACCAGTTGCTAAAAGGGTGGTTGGATCAAATCCAAACACATTATTTTATAACACAATTCAAAACTCAAACCAAATTATGGCTGAGTCCAAAGGCGGTTGCTAACTGGGAGGTCGATGCAAGCTTTTTTTTTTTTTTGCTAAATCTCTCTTAGAGTGGTTGTTTGAGAATTTGGAAAGGGATTAGGATTGGTCCAGTCAGTTCAGAGTGAGAGATTAATGTATACAGAAATGGAGATGCGGTAATGTTTTTGGAGTTTTTGGAAAATGTAGGAATGGAGTGAAGTTTTTGAGGGAGCTGTCAAAGGAGGTCGGAAACGCGCACATAGTCAATGAAAGGGAGGTTCAAGGCGGGGTAAGAGTCAAAGGGATGATTTCATGGTCAAAACTGTGTGAAGGATGGGTGAAGCTAAATACGTATGGTGCAAATTGGAATTGGGGATGGGGATGGGGATGGGTGGGAGGGTTTGGGCTTCATATTGGAATTTGTAGTACACCTATCGATTAGTTGTGGGGGTGTATTGCAGGTTACTTATTGCTTGGGACCGAGGCTTTAGACGGGTAGAGGTAGAGGTGGATTCGGAAATAGTAGTAGAACTTCTTCATTCCAGGATTAGCACAACTCATCTTTGGCTTTCCTGGTACACTTGTGCCATAACTTTTTATACAAGGGACTGGTTAGTCCCGTTTATTCATGGGTAAAGAGAGGCTAATCGTCTAGCAGATGAGTGAGTGAACTATGCGTTTTCTTTAGATATATGGTTGCATTTATTTGATTCTTGTCCGGATGTGGTTAGCCCGATTATGTTAGAGGATGCTAATAGAATTGTGTTTCCACGTCGAATTCTTAAGTAATTTTGATTGTTTATTTATATAGAGGAGACTTTTTGTTCACCGAAAAAAACTCAAAACCAAATTATAGACAAATATTGCTATTTATAGAAGGAATCCTTAATATATTTTTTAAAAATACTCAATGTAGAATATGATGTTATTAATCAAGCATGGCTTATTTTTTGAAAAAGTTCATTTTGTTTATCAAAAAACCAACCAATTTTTTTTTAAGCCACAACATAATTAAATATTCCTATAAATATTTAATTCAATTCAGACCAATAATTCTAACAATAAGATAACCTCAAAAAATCCAGAAATTATATCATGCTTGGAAACAGTGTGCTAAAATATGGTCAGTACGGGCGTATGTACACTATACGGTGGGGAATCATATTCTATTATAGCTATACAATAGTTCAATATGGTCAAAGCTATACGGTCCATAATATGGCGTATATACAGTAAAACCTCTATAAATTAATACTCGATAAATTAATAATCTCTATAAATTAATAAATTTCTCCGGTCCCAACTTGGGACCAGTGTAATTTTAGGCACATTTCGATAAAATAATAAGATAATAAATTTTTTGAAAATCCTTTGTAAATATATGGTCCCATCAATATTATAAATTAATAATTAGGTAAAATTTTCAAAAAATATGTATATATAGACACATTAGTTTTTGTTAGATTTTATTTCTAATATTTTACTATATGAAAAATAGTTAGCATTCTCTTTTAATACATAATAATTATTGTTTTATTTGTAATTGATTATATAAAATACTAATTATCATGATTAAATCTTATTTTTAAATATTGTCTTGAAAATATTTTCCAAATTAGGAATATCTCTCTATAAATTAATAATTATTAATTTATCGATAAATTAATACCTCTATAAATTAATAGATTTTCATGGTCCCAACATTATTAATTTATAGAGGTTTTACTGTACATCATATATACGGTAAATTCCGCATGTACGGCGTTTTTTTGAAAAATCAAAACCAAAACTATTCATTTTTATTTTAATATTTTGAGTTTTTTTATTAAAACAAAATTACTAGTTTTGCGGAGTAAATTAATTATGGAAAAAAATTTATCATCATTTTCTATTATTTTCATACATATTAGTTATTCAGAATATTTATA
Organism: Capsella rubella; assembly: GCF_000375325.1. NCBI lineage: Eukaryota > Viridiplantae > Streptophyta > Magnoliopsida > Brassicales > Brassicaceae > Capsella > Capsella rubella. The sequence goes on along the minus strand of NW_006238919.1, from coordinate 5,120,682 downwards.
ATATTTTGTAAAAGTGAAAATTTTAAATATTTTGGTATTCATGTGTAGTATTGATCATGTTTTGTTTATATATATTTTTTTTTGTTTCTTTAATTCTATATACATATCTTAACATTGTAAGGTTAAGTGTGGTACTTGTTTAAAACCGGTTATTGACATTTGTGTTGGTTTAATATTGGTTTAGTATTGTAAAGTTTAATCAGCATATATAAGCTGACTAAACAGAGATTAGAACGTTAAGTGTTTGTAACAAACTTTTCTCAGATTAATAAAGGTGTTCTTCTCTCTTTTCTCTCATGTTGATTCTCCGATTTGGTTTTCCGATCTAACTTCAATATGGTATCAGAGCCAGGTTACACAATGCTTGAATCTTCCGCTTCTTAATCCATTATCGGAGTTATCTTGTTTACGCATCTTTGAGAATGAGTTGTTCAAACGCTTCTTTCAGCTGGATTTTGTGTATCGCCATTATTGCGATTTCGGAGCTGTTTACTGCAATTTCTGTTGGTTTCGTGCTTCTTCTTCTTTTTGTTTCCTTCGATTGATCTTTGTGTGATTGGGATTTCTTCTTTGCTCATCACATTTTCTTGAAATTTTCATTTTCTTAATCTTTCAAATGGTGACTCCGGTGAATCGGGAATCTGGTAATGGTGAAACAACACGGTTTCCGACGGATCAATATGATAATCCGTATTATTTGAAAAACAATGATCATGCTGGATTGATTCTTGTTTCTGATAGACTTACGACTGCATCTGATTTTCATTCTTGGAAACGTTCTGTTATGATGGCATTGAATGTCAGAAACAAACTTGGTTTTGTGAATGGAACGATTGTGAAGCCAGCTGAAGACCATAGAGATTATGGAGCTTGGACTCGTTGCAATGATATTGTATCTACTTGGTTGATGAATTCAGTTTCGAAGAAGATAGGTCAGAGTTTACTCTTTATACCTACTGATGAAGGAATTTGGAATAACATTTTGTCTAGGTTTAAGCAAGGTGATGCACCTAGAATTTTTGCTATTGAGCAGCGTTTAAGCAAGATTGAACAGGGTTCTATGGATATTTCCACTTATTACACTGAGTTGCTTACCTTATGGGAGGAGTATAAGAACTATGTGGAGCTACATGTTTGTACTTGTGGAAGATGTGAATGTGATGCTGCTGCAAAATGGGAAGTTCTTTAGCAGAGAAGTAGAGTTACTAAGTTTCTGATGGGATTAAACGAGTGTTATGATCAGACAAGGCGTCATATCCTTATGCTTAAGCCAATTCCATCAATGGAGGACGCTTTCAACATATTAACTCAAGATGAGAGGCAAACAACGATTAAGCCACTCTCTCGTGTTGATAATGTAGCTTTCCAGGCGGTAGCACCAATAGATACTGACATGGATAATGCTGCTTACATTGCTGCATACAACACTAATCACCAATTCAGAAGCCTGTTTGCACTCACTGTGGGAAAGTGGGGCATACTATACAGAAGTGTTTTAAACTTCATGGTTATCCACCAGGTTATAAGACGGGTTCTGGTTCAAATTTTAAAGGGAATGCTGCTACAGGACAGCAAATGCAACAGGTCCAGCAAGTGCAACAGTTGCAACCTCAAATGCCAGTATCTCAGTTTCAGCCTCGGATGGTTTCTTTTCAGCCTAGAGCGCAAATGAGTCCTTATGAATCAATGCATAAAGCTAATGCAATTGCTAATGTTTACTCTGAGCCTACCCTAGTTGTTACAGATTTTGGTACTTATGTTCCAAATGCTCAACCTCAATATTTGCCTCCTCAGTCTCAATCGATGCCTTATGTTGAGACTGATGGTTCAATCCAGAATCTTCAGAATCTTACATCACAACAGATTCAACAGTTGGTTCATCAGTTTAATTCTCAGATACAATCTTCACCTCAAGAATCTGATGTTGCTATAGCTGCAGTTACTGGTACTCATGGCACAGCCACTATTTCTGAACATGGTTTAATGGCAAAAACATCTACATCTGGTACTGTTTCTTTTCCTTCTACTAGTCTTAAGTATGAGAATAATAATCTCACTTTTCAAAATCATTCACTCTCTTCTTTACAACAATTTTTGCCTCATGATGCTTGGATAATAGATAGTGGAGCTTCTAGTCATGTTTGTTCAGACTTAGATATGTTTAGGGAATTGAGACCAGTATCTAATGTTACAGTTACTCTTCCTAATGGTACTAGGGTTCCTATCACACACACATGCACAATATGCATTTCATCAGTTTTAATTTTGTATGATGTTTTACATGTTCCGGATTTTAAATTTAATTTGATTAGTGTGAGTTGCTTGGTTAAAACTTTGAACTGTTCAGCTCATTTTTACATTACTTGTTGTTTGATTCAGGAACTTACACGGGGCTTGATGATTGGGAGGGGTAAACTTTACAACAACCTCTATATTCTTGACAAAGAAGATCACTCCCTCTCTTCATCTCTTCCTGTGGTCTGTCCTGTTTCTGATTCTAAGCTTGCTGATGGGGTTCTTTGGCATCAACGTTTAGGTCATCCCTCACCAGTTGCTTTGCATAAACTTGTTAGTCATATTCCTTCTTTAAAAAGTGTATCTTCTGCTGTTTCGGATTGTAAGATTTGTCCATTAGCAAAACAGAAAAGATTAGCCTATGTTTCACATAATCATTTAGCTTTACATCCGTTTGATTTAGTGCATATTGATGTATGGGGTCCTTTTAGTACTGAGTCTATTGAGGGTTTTAAATACTTTCTTACACTTGTTGATGATTGTACTAGAGTTACTTGGGTTTATATGATGAGAAATAAAAGTGATATTACTGTTATTTTCCCAACTTTTCTGAAAATGGTTTCAACTCAATATAATTCAATAATCAAGGCAATCAGGACTGACAATGCACCAGAATAAGCTTTTAATGATCTTGTTAAGGTGACTGGAATGATGCACTATTTTTCCTGTCCTTATACACCACAACAGAACTCTGTGGTTGAAAGGAAACATCAACACTTGTTGAATGTTGCAAGATCTTTACTTTATCAGTCTAATATTCCTTTGTTATACTGGAGTGGTTGTGTGAATATAGCTGTTTTCTTGATTAATAGATTGCCTTCAGCCTTGTTGAATGATAAATCACCTTTTGAATTACTGTTAGGGAAATTGCCAGATTATTCATTGCTTAAAAATTTTGGTTGTTTATGTTATGTTTCTACATATACAAAAGATAGAAATAAGTTTTCTCCTAGAGCTAAACCTGGTGTCTTCTTAGGTTATCCTTCTGGATACAAAGGTTATAATCTATTCTGATTTCTAGAAATGTTATATTTCATGAACATGATTTTCCTTTTGAAACAAGTGAGTTTTTGCATAAATCAGTTGATATGTTTCCTAATACTATACTTCCTTTATCTGTTCCTTTACATTTTGTTGAAACTTTCCCAGTAGATGATCTTAGGAATGTTAATAATTCTGCATCTGCATCTGTATCTCGTCCTGCACACACACATAGCAGTCCTAGTACCATTCATTTATCATCTACTCATGTACCAATAGATACTAGTCTTAGTATTGTAAACATAGCTAGGCCTAAACGAACGACAAAAGCTCCTAGCTATCTGACTGAGTATAATTGTTCCTTAGTTCCTTTTCTTTCCACTTTACCACCAACAACTACTAGTACTACTATATCTACACCAAAAATAATATCTCCCCCTACCCAGAAACCTCATACTACCCCATATCCGATTACTTCTTTTGTTTCCTTTGACAAATTAAATCCTTCCTATACATCATACATATGTTCATATAGTCTTGAAACATAACCAAAAACATTTAGCCAAGCTATGAAATCTGAAAAGTGGACTGGTGCTGCTAATGAGGAACTTGCTGCTTTGGAATTGAATCATACATGGGATATAGAGTCTTTGCCTCCAGGAAAGAATGTAGTTGGCTGTAAATGGGTTTTCACCATTAAATATAACCCTGATGGCACATTGGAGAGATATAAAGCAAGATTGGTGGCACAAGGTTTCACTCAGCAAGAAGGTCTTGATTATCTTGACACTTTTTTTCCTGTAGCTAAACTAACTAGTGTGAGATATATACTAGCTCTAGCTGCTGCAAAAGGATGGAGCTTAACCCAAATGGATGTATCCAATGCTTTTCTTCATGAAGAGCTTGATGAAGAAATTTTTATGTCTTTACCGCAAGGATACACGCCAAAGGACAGAGTCTTGCCTCCTAATCCGTATGTCGTCTCAAGAAATCTCTATATGGTCTTAAACAAGCGTCACGCCAATGGTATAAGAGATTTTCGTCGGTATTGCTGGGAGCTAACTTTGTCCAATCACATGCTGATAATACATTGTTTGTGAAAGTCGATTCACAAGCTTTTATTGCAGTTTTGGTATACGTTGATGATATAATGATTGCCAGTAATAATGACACTGCGGTTGAAGCTTTGAAAACATTGTTGAGGTCTGAATTCAAGATTAAATATTTAGGACCAGCAAGGTTTTTTCTTGGTTTAGAGATAGCCAGATCTTCTTCAGGAATATCAGTTTGTCAGAGGAAATATACTCAAAATCTGTTGGAAGATACAGGTCTATTAGGATGCAAGCCAAGTTCTATTCCAATGGATCCTAATCTACATTTGACCAAAGATATGGGAGAGCTATTGTCTAATCCGAGAGCTTACAGAGAACTGATTGGAAGAATGTTATATCTGACTAATACGAGACCAGATATCACTTTTTCGGTTCATCAACTCAGCCAATTTATCTCAGCACCTACAGATGTGCATCTTCAAGCAGCACATAAAGTTCTGAGGTATCTAAAAGGGAATCCGGGTTTAGGACTAATGTATTCTGCAAATACAGAGATATGCCTTAATGGTTTTGCAGATGCTGATTGGGCAAATTGCAAAGATACAAGACGATCAGTTTCTGGTTATTGCATGTATCTTGGTACTTCACTCATCTCATGGAAGTCAAAGAAACAAACAGTAGCAAGTCGAATTAGCACATAATCAGAATATCGAAGTCTAGCTAATGCTACTTGTGAGCTGATCTGGTTACAACAGTTACTTAAAGATCTGCATGTTACAATGACTTGTCCAGCGAAGTTATTTTGTGATAACAAGTCGGCTCTGCACATTGCTATGAATCCAGTGTTTCATGAAAGGACTAAGCATATTGAGATCGATTGTCACATTGTTCGGGATCAGATTAAAGCTGGAAAACTCAAGACTCTACATGTTCCATCTGGAAACCAACATGCAGATATCCTCACTAAGCCACTTCATCCAGAACCATTCTATACTCTGCTCCAACAAATGTCATTGTCAAGTCTCTATCTTCCAAATCCAACTTAAGGAAGATATAGACTTGAGAGGGGCATATTAGAGTATCTGGTACTTGGTTTAAAACCGGTAATTGACATTTGTGTTGGTTTAATATTGGTTTAGTATTGTAAAGTTTAATCAGCATATATAAGCTGACTAAACAGAGATTAGAACGTTAAGTGTTTGTAACAAACTTTTCTCAGATTAATAAAGGTGTTCTTCTCTCTTTTCTCTCTCCGATTTGGTTTCCGATCTAACTTCAATAAAGTGCAAGTAAAGGCCTTCAAAAAACTATGACCAGTCCTTCGTGAAGACTCACATTAGTCACTTGAGATGTGACCGGTCCTCAAGGCAGTTTCACACCGGTCATACGCCTTATGACGAGTCTTGTGGACGACTTTTTTAGTCGGTTGTAAAATCAGTTTCGTAACTAGTATTGAATTGATTCTTCTTCTAGGATTATTTTTACTCTTCTTGATTTCCACAGAGTCCAAGATCTCCAACGGAGGCCAACTTTATGTTGTCTATTTGGCCTTTAATCTGTAAAGTCTACTTGAATCCTAAACTACTTGACAATCGCCCTTTAAGTCTTGAAATCACATCAAATGCTTCCTAAAACATATGAAAACAATAGCTAAAATAGTTAAAAACATGATGTTATTAGTAGTGATTTGTGCGGAATCTCTATTTAGGTCAAGTATTTCCATTATTGGATCATTCAACTACTAATGATATTGGAAAAAGAAACTAGTACATTTCTGTTGAGAATCGTAGACCCCAATTCATCTCTATATGAATCGCAGACCACGACTTTGTCCCAACTCCTCTTTGGATCATAGATCAATAACAAGACATAAACATAACACATAGATTTAACGAGTTCCCCTCTGTGTGAGGGTACATCTCGTGTGGAAACCTTCTCCCACAAATATTCACTATCAATTAGTTAGAGAGCAACAACAAAGAAACATGAAGAAGAAAACATAGGTAAAGACACATGTTCACAGTCTCATATGCTTTTCTTCTTCCTCTCTCTCTCTGTCTCTGATTCAACTCTCCCTTCCATGTATCACAACAGAAACACCTCACTGAACCCCCAAGAAACAGCTCCACCCTTTGTCTCTCATCAAAATGTCATGAAGACACCTTAAGCCTAGACTAGGTCATGTTCAGCTCTCAGTCCTCGGCTCCAGCCTAGCTACTAGTCCTTTCTTAGGGTTCAGAGCACTGCTCCATGCTCTCTGCACAACGCAATGTGCATGTTCTTTGCACAACGCCATGTGCATGTTCTCTGCACAACGCCATGCGCATGCTCTCAACACTGCGCCCTGCATTATGCCTTGCGGCTACAACTAGCCTCCAATGTGTGACCTTTTGCATACAGCATACATCATACCTGTTTCTTCAACCCTAGTTTCTCTTATATAGTGAAATCCTAGTGCTTATGTTGGTTTACTCTTGCAGCATACACAACTCGGATCCTGTATAGACTACACACTAGTATAGACCCAATTCACTAATTTAGACCAAAGAAGCCCATATGAAGCAAACAAATACAACAATTTCCATTGTACATATCGTAAAAAGCCATCTTAAACAACACAAAACATGGACTTATATACATCAAAAGTTCCTTGAAGAATTAAAACAACTAAGATGATTACATAACTTAATTTTGACAAAGAAAAATGGAGACAGTGAAAAGAAGAAAAAAAAACTATGAAACAACAAAAAATTGTTTCGCTCTTTGCCTCTTCCTAATGAACACACAAAAGAAAGAAATGATTTTTTTTGTTACCAAAAAATATCTCCTTGTTGTTTTAGTTGAGCTAGAGGAAAATATTGTTTCATTCTCTATTTACGCAACATACCATTTTCCTCATGTGTTTGTTTATCTACATATTCCAAAGGCTGTGTTTGCATTGCTGAATCTCCTCAAAGTGTTACTCGTTCTATCCTTCTAACAATCTCCTTCATGTTATTTCTTTCATTAGGGTTACTTGCGATACAAGCAGCCCCAATCCGCAACAATTCCACCATTTGTTGCATTGAATCAGTATTACTTGCTAACTCCGGATCAATAAGCTCTTCTTCTTTATGTTGCGCGATTGAAGATTGTACCCATTCGACTATATCCGTCCCTCCTTTCCCGTTATTTAGGTATTGAGAAGGGAATTTTCCTGTCATGACCTCAAGAAGGATGATTCCGAGGCAATAAACGTCTGATTTTGGGGATATTTGCTGGTTTTGTACGAATTCGGGGGATTTAAACGCGAACAAAGCCTGCGAGGCGTTATTTGGCTGAAGAAGTGGTAGGAAAGCGTAATCGCTAATCAATGGCTCATAGGTTTCACTTAGTAGAACATTGCTTGATTTGAGATTGCCATGTGGGAGATCATACGACGCAAACTCCTCATGTAAAAAGTTCATTCCTCGTGCCACTCCTTGTATGATCTTCAACCTTATTGTCCAAGTTAGCTCTGAATGATAAACCCCACGATCTCCTAAAAAATTCCAAATGATATAAAAATGTGTCACAACAAATATAAAGATGCGCGTCTAAATCAATCAAGAAAAGTTTAAAGATGTAGTAGTACCATGCAAAACATAGAGTAGACTACTTTTAGGCATATATTCAGAGACAACAAGCTTCTCTTCACGACGGTAGTGATAAGCTAGAGGGGTAAGAACGTTAGGATGTCGAAGTTTCCCAAACCGTTGCATCTCAATATCAAATGCATCACGAGCAAGTTTATTCATATCCCTAATCCTCTTCACAACTACAGATAGTCCGTTAGCCATCACTGCCTTATAGGCTGATCCAAGGCTACCATTTCCTAGCACCTCGGCTGCAGCCTTCATAAGATCAGGTAAACCAAAAGAGCCTTTCTCATTGTTGACCATTATAATGTCTCCCATGCTGCCTCCTCCTGGACCACCTCCTCCACCTTTACCGTGCGATGAACCTTTCTTAGAGGAACCATCCGCGTTGCTCCTCTTCTTGCTTGACTCGATAGGCTTCTTTATTGAGTCTGGTACACGGACTTCCACGCTTTCTTGATCGCTTAGATGATCTTTGCCGAGCATTCGAAACTCGGGCTGTCTCTTTTTCTTCAATCTAGTTATAATTGCCACAAGAATCAAGAATAATACAAGAAACAAAATGACCATAAAGATAGCTTTCTTCGTGACATCATTGTTCTCTCCTGTTGATGAAGGTTGCTCCTCACATTTTGTATTTAGAGGTGGTCCGCAAAGCTTTTGATTCCCTTCGAACTTCATTTGTAGATTTTTCCTCTCAGCAATGCTTTTTGGGATCTCTCCTTCTAGGTTATTATTGGAGAGGTCAAGAGATTTTAAAATCTTGTTTCCTTCTGTAAGAGGAGGTATCTCTCCAGAGAACTGGTTGCCTTGCATGTGAAGCTCCTCAAGACCTGAGAGTTGCATCAAAGAAGCAGGGATTTTTCCAGATAATCGATTGTTATCGAGAAAAACTCGCTTGAGCTGTGGGGTTTCCTTGAAGAAATCATCAGAAATCTCACCAGAAAAGCTATTGTTTGAGAGCAATAGTGATTTTAAGCCAGGCAGCTTGTAGAAAAGAGGGAGTGGACCTGAGAGGAGATTGTTGTCAAGCCTGATCGTCCTTAGATTCGGAAGATCTTTTAAATCCTCGACATTGATGGTCCCCGAGAGACCGAGTCGGGTAACGTGAATTCCCGAGACTGTTTGACCCTTTTGGCAATAGATCCCAAACCATTTTCCATTGCATGGATCGGTTCCTGTTCTCCATGAATTCAAATCTCCTTTAGTTATATTCACCGAGCTCTTGAACCGCACGAGCGGTTCAGATTCACTAACGTGTTGCAAAGAAGGGGTGAATGAGATACAAAAGAGGATGAAGCAAATAAATAGAACAGCAGTCATGGGTTAATGAGAAGTAGAGGAGATGATGCTACTCGTGTTGTTGTTTTGGTCTTGCCTAACAATCTAATAACGACGACAATGTTAAAAATTATGATGTATGGAGTTGTTTCTTCGTCTAGGAATGTTGTTTTGATTGGATTTTGTTTATGATTCAACAGCTTGGACATTGTTTTTGAGCATCTGCGAGGAAAGAGAGACATATTTTCTTGTCTTTGAGGGGGGTTAGCTTGTAAAGTTTAGGCTTCCACTTTCCAAAAATAGATTTTTTTTTATTTTACTAAATTAAAGATTGTTTATTTTCTTTTTATTATAATGAATTGAGAGCTCAGAGACTTTCTTGGAGAATTTCTTATGACCATGGTTTTTTTTAAGGTTTTGACCACAATTATCGGGGATTTTTTTTGTTGTGTGCGTACGTCAAGTAATACTTTAAATATAAATTATCTTTATTGTTATTGATGTTTTTAATACAAGTTGTAGATTTCACATAATCATATGAGTTTGCTAGAAAACATAAATGGAAATGTTATTTTTTCTTTGCTACATTCTTAATTTTAGTTTAATTTGAATTAATTAGATTTATTTTCTATAAAAACTAAAGAAAAGAAAAGAAAGCATGAATAAGACATTACGATCATACTGAACTTAATTACTAAATAGATTTTTTTTTTTCACATATTACTACCTTTCACACTCTTTCTAATCTTAGAACATCATTGCTATTTTAAAAATCCAAATATCCATTTTTATGCTGATGAAGATAGTTGATGAATGTTATTTTTACAAGTGAATACATTTACACTTTAACAAATTTTAGTGTCTAATTCATTCTGTTATCATCTCTTCATAAATATTATTTTTCCAACAAAATATTATTCTTCAAGATTCCTAATATATTTAATATAATTATAGAGGTTTTACAACGTTCAAGCTGGTCATTCAAACATTCCAATCCAGCATTTGTAAACATTCCAAATCCACCAAATCCTCGGGTAAATTATTTACATATTAGATTTCTAAATACAAGATATTCTGATAATAATCTAATGCAAAAAAAACCCATAACCTAATGTCATATAACACTCGCATATTACCACCAAGCTACGTTTACATGTTCATCGATTAGTGTAAAAAAATTGTATATATCTTATATAATAAATTAAGGTTTTCTCTAAACACATGCTTTAAGAAGTTGGTAAGTGACACTCCTCATTTTGACATATGTCATTTTTTTTGGTCAACAATAGTAAGATTAACTCAAAAAAACCAATTGTCGGGACATTTGTACGTTTACATACTTTACTGGATGAGGATTGGTACGAACCTTGCATGCCAGAGAGTACGCTTTTACATTCAAATTTCTTGGTATAAGAGAGAAAGAAAAAGTTGAAATTTTTTTCCTATCAGCTGCGATATCATCTAGGTAAACAGAGAACGTTGGCCACTCGGAGGGCGAAGACACCATTTTCACCATGTCTGAATAGTTGGTAAAAAACACCACGTCTCAGTGGTCATGGCCAATCATGCATCTCATCACACCAAAGCTTCTATTTCTGAATGGAGTGGAGAAAAACTTTGTCGGAGATTTGACGATCCCATTGTAGAAGAATCCTCGTCTTGCTGTATGATAAAATGCTCAAGAAGCACATCCAAACGCCAAAATTTTTTTGACAATCAATTAAATATCTTAGTTGTAAAGACAGATCCACATGGGACATGTTACTCAAAGCTGGTCTCAGGAATTGGGAGGGTGTCTAAGGGTCCGTCCAAACAGAGATGGTATCCCCCGATCCAACCCGTTTAATAAGCCCTCCAATAACCCGTGTTAGCCCTGAGACCATCTATCCGAGATCCGTGATCTGATCCGAGATCCGTTGCGATCCGCTCCGAAAAACCAGATATCCGGATAGGACAGAGCCGGATCTGGATAGTGAAATAACGGATCCGGCCGGATACGAATAGTGGAAAATTTTAGCTCGGATATCCGGATCCGACATTTTTAATATTTTAATAATACTTTTAATAATATTTATTATTATTTATATTATATAAAAATGTTTATGAGTAAAATTTATTCCCCCATTTTTTTCTTTTTATCATTGATTTTATAACTAGGGATCAAACTAAAATAATTTGAGAAGCATAATATAATATTTGTTTTATGTTTGTTGTACCATATAGTTTTATAGTTTTAAAATGTCACTAAAAATCACATAAAAATATAAAAAACTCCACGGTTTCTTTGCATTTTCCTAAATCCACAAGGGAAGATCAAGTACTAGATTATTTAAAAACAACATGGTCATACAAATGGTAAACTCTTAGTTTTGAAAAATTAGGGAAAAGATTTGATACTTTAACAAGTTTGTGTCTTTATGTTTACAATTAATTTGTACATGCAGCTTGAGGTTGAAGATTCATACCTTTTATGCAGACAAGATAACATGTGTGGTAAAGTTACCCTTTCTAACGATGTGTGGAACATCAAAACAATGATTTCTATTTTGCAGAGTCCTTGTATTTGCTTAGTCAGATTGAAAAATTAAAAATTAAAATATTAATCCAAAATTCTTTTTAGTTTATTTCTCACATCTACCCAACATATGATTCTAGAAACCAGCAAAAAGAGACAGTTTCCTATCTCAACTTATATATGTTACCATCATGTACTAGATGATTAGAAGATAAGGAGAGGTTTATGAGCTGCCTCCTTGCGAGGCGATTTTTTAGCAAAGTCCAATAAACCATATGAAAATTAACTTATCCACAAAAACCTTAAGAAGTTTGTTTCGAGAGAAAACGACCTCCTCTCAATTCAAGTTTTGTCTACTGAGAGTATACACCGAAATAAGGGTTAGTTAAATTTGTATACTCATGAGACTAAAGAATTAAGAGCAAAGGCATCGATTATGACTGGTTTTGTTCCCAAAAAAAAAAAGGTTTAATTCTTTTTTTTTTAGATTTTAAAAAAAAACAAAAACAAAAAGGTAACAAATTGCGGGCCGCCACGTGTCAGTGAGGCCCGCGAATAGAGAAAAGCAAGGCAAAGGACCGTCCCGTTTCTACGTACGTCCTTCAAATTTTTTTTTTAATTTAATTTTGAGAAAAGAAATAGGTGGGACTTTGGCTATGTATGCTGATGTACATGGTCTAAGAGCATGATTATCGGCGTATTCAGCCATGGTCCCAACCTTTTTCATGATTTAATTTAAATCTAAAAGTCTCAATAACCGAAGAAACGTTCGTAAAAACGGGACAATTGAAGCTGGTCCTTCGGCCTACGTGTCATGGGCTTATTGGTCGTGAGTTAAGTGGGTATAGAATTTTTTTTGGGGTTGATCGTTTTCTTTTCTCCTCTTCTTCTCTCTCTCTCGACTCTCTCGACTGCGACCAAAGGCGAGTGAAGAACCGATTTAAATAGACCTCGGCTTTCCGGCGAAAGAAAGGTTCAATCATCAGCTCCGTCCTCTTCTCCGTCTTATTTATCTTCTGGGCAAAGCAGAACCCTAAGCGTCGCCGGAAAGCAAACCCTAATCGGTAAGAATAGTAAATCCGAAAAGAAAATTTGGGGGTTTTTATTTATTATGGTTGATCTTCTTTGTAGAGGTGATTTTTAAAGAGTTAAAAATGAATTTATTTGTTCTTCTTTGTATGCCAAAAGAGTTACCCTAAAAATCCTTGGCAGAGAGAAAGAGAGACCAACGACCAAGAAGATGATTATCCCTGTTCGTTGCTTCACTTGTGGAAAGGTAAGTTTTTTTTTTTTTTTTTTTTTTTGAATGAATGTAAAATTTATTCAACCAAAAAACCTTTGTTTTTACATTATATGCAACTGTAAATTGAGAAAATTTGAAAGATTTGAACTGAAAGCATTAACTAAAATTGATTAATATCTTGATGCTAACCAAACTCGGAAAACGTCTCCGATATTGAAGCTTCGTTGAGGGGGTGAGAGTGCATAAACGATTTCGTATGACTTGATCAATCATTTTTGTGAGCTGGCCTGAAGGCTTTGGGGCCTCACCGTGGCGCCTACCATTCCGCTCACGCCAAAGCGAATGAAGAGTGGATTGAAAATCGTACCTAATGATGAAGCAGACGTTTGGTTGAAGAAAGCTACCTGACATGAGGGAGAGAACATCCCCATAGTTTGTTGTGTATCGCGCTTGCAATAATCTTCCCGTTAGATTCCTCCAAATGACTGAGGAGTAAGGGCAGGAGAAAAACAAGTGGTCTCTAGTTTCCCAAGGATCGTTACAAAGCACACAACGTGAAGAACCTCCGCCGCTCCATGCCGACATTCTGTCACCAGTGGTTAGGCGATTGAGAGTGGCCAGCCACGTGATGAATGCATATTTAGGAGTAGAATTAGAAAACCAAACTCCCTTAGACCATTCGTCGAAATCTCTTGTCGATATTTACCCCCCAGATCACGCCAAAGAGCAACATCATTAGCCGTACCCAGTTGTCCATTACGAAACTGGTCCAACTCAACCTCGACCTGATTTAAAAACCCCACACGATGATGACGTCTCCGGTGACGAAGTGCCTCAGCTACGGTAGCAGAATGACTGATCCCAAGATCGATGAAACCACGATCTCCAAGAGTCGTGTGTAAGGTCCCAAGGGAGCACCAATTATCAAACCAGAAAGATGTTTTGAGGCCATTTCTGACTTCCATTCTGCAAAATTCCCTAGCTTGGGGCCTGTATTTAAGGAGTTTTCTCCACATCCAGGATCCCGACTTCGTTTTTTTCCCCAAAGGTAAGTTTTTTCCCCTTCGCTATGGTCTTATTTTAGGGGGTTTTACTTCTTCTCTTTAGGGTTTTTGTTACTCTAAATTTGGCTCTCTCTAGCTTGTCCGATTTTACTGGCTGGGTCGAGATTAGATTATTCTTTATAGAGTAATGAAAGAAAAGTATTGAGCTTTACTAAGAAGCTTTCATTTTGTGATTTGCTTAGGTGATTGGAAACAAATGGGATCAGTATCTTGATCTCCTCCAGCTTGACTACACTGAAGGGTAAGCTTCACTTCTTCCTCTATTCATTCCTACTTTGTGTTTGTGTGTGTGTGAAAAGAGTGTAATTTATTTGAGTTTTCTAGGCGGATCATTTGTGAATTTTGAGATTAGTTAGCACCACTTCTCTAATTGAATAACTAAGAGATTTGTTGTTGAAGGAGTTACCTTATCATAATCCTCTGTTTATGTTTAAATGTCTTCGTTAAAAGAGACTGTGTCCTGCCTGTTATATAATCTCTATGTGCCTATCCAGATTTTGGCATCCAACCAGTAGTTTAGTTAGAAGTAGAAAGTAAAACTTGATGTCTTTTGATTAGTCTTGTGCCCATCTTCATGATTATTATAGGAGTAATCTTATTTTCTATGAATAATAGAGTACTTTGTTTGAACATTAGTATTTAAGTTATTCTAAATGTATTAATTTTCAGTAAATTATAATGTAATTCGGAGAAAAAAAAACTGAAAAACATTATACGTACAAGTACAACAACAGTAATCACATAATAATCACAACATGCTGTATCTTTAACTTTAACCATCAATCATACACGATAGTACGTACTTTAGAGAATGGTTTTATACGTGAAGTATGTGATTAGTTAACACCACTTACGCTGTTATGCAAATCAATCAAGGATTAATGGTTTTAAAGGCTTTAGAGAATGATCTGCTGTTTATGTGTTTACTAAAAGAGACTATTGTGCCTTTCTTGTTTAGTTTGTAGATTCTGTCTCGACCATTTATAAGTTTGAATGAAGACTCGATGACTTATGATTCTTTTTTTCCATCCCTGGTGTCTTGATATTCAATCCGTGTTGGTTTTGCATTTCTTCTGGCTTCATAGTTTTTTCTTGAGAGCACATTCTTTGTTTAGGCTCTTTTTTTTTTGTTTGTTTAAGCTCCTCATTAGGTATGAAGTTACAACATCCTTTTTATTTTGCAGGGACGCACTTGATGCACTCCAACTAGTCAGATACTGCTGCAGGCGTATGCTAATGACTCATGTTGATCTGATTGAGAAGCTTCTCAACTATAACAGTACACTCTCCAAACTTTATCATATCTTGTGTCTCTTTTGACTCAGACGCTATTGTGTTCTTCGATTTATTTACTGGTACCCACAAACCTTTTCTTGCAGCTCTGGAAAAATCAGACAACAGTTAGAAGCGGATGCAAATTTGGTGGAAGAGTTTTCCTCTTTAGAGGGTTATATATCAATATATATATATATATCAAGATAATGAAGATTAATTTCCAAAATTCTAAGAATGTCTATCAATAAAATGTTGGTAAAATCTTTCTATGCTTATGTAAAATGTTTTTAATGTCTTTATTGTATGTTTACAAGCTTAATCCTTGTTTGTAACTTTGTAATTTTAATATGTTTAATATTAATCCAATATTTATTATGTTTTTCCTTTTGTAATTCAAATTAAATAATTATTTAAAAAACAAAATATATGATATTTATAATGGTGGGACAAAAAACCAAAATACACCAATGCTCAACCTTCAAAATAAATCAATTGTCCTACATGTAAAATATACATTAAAAAATTAGTGGGACAAACCAATGGGACCTGCAATGCCCATGGTCTAAGACTATATACATGGTTTTTATATAATTAGTTATCTCTCCCCAATTTATATAATTGGAAAATAATGTCCTTCTACTTGAAAACAAATTTATTTACCGCTATAATAAAATAAATGTCGATGTTTTATTTAGTTATTGGATTAACTTCAAATATTATTTACATTATATGATAAATATACATTTATCGTGTTAACTTCAAATACTATTCGTTTGCTAACTTGATTATTTTGATAAATAATCAAATAAAAGATATATACATGATTATCAACTATTATAATAAAACTAGAAAATGTTTATAAGATTTTCATAACTAAATATATAAAAAATTATAATATATAAACTGTTTCCCATAAAATTGTCTCATCATCTATCTTCCACATTTTCACATTTTGTCAAATACAAAACATCTAAATATGTGTTCTAGTGAACCAATTAACAAAATATTACATTTGCTATTCATATTTTATAATCGTTCATATAAGATTTGAATTAACTCGGTAATTTGATTGTTAACCAACTTGAATCCCAACAAAAAGTAAAATAATCACAACCGCATGAATCTAAACACCGTCGTTGTGCTTTAGTCTTTGTGTTTTCTTGGATGTCATCTCAATTATGACCATCATATACGAAATCTTCACAGTCGGTATTATCATCACCACCACCATGGATAAAACCATCGCTAACACTACACCTCTTTTCTTTCCAATCATCACCACATTGGAAATATCATCATCCACATCATCGTTTTGTTTATAATTTTCCCATCATTTCTTCACTATTTCTTACTTTTGCTATTTTTTACATCATATATTATTTATTAAATTGTATGTATAGTTATCTGATAAGTTTATGTATTATTATTAATTATTTTTTTATTTGAATTACCATGATAACATATTTTATGTATCTATAAGTTTATGTTTATTGTGCTAACTCAGTTATCAGCTAACTAAAGACTCCAAGGCTAAAGTTTTCCAAAAAAAGCATGCCAAATTATGAAAAAGAATGCCATAGAGTTAATTAAAACTTCTTTTGTGTGTATACAGTGTTATTTCCCCCGAAATAATATAAGAAATTGTAATTAAAAAAAAAATTTCTAATTATATATATGATTGAAGAGATGACTTTTTTTTTAGAGTGACAAAAGTGTGGTTATATTAAAAAATGCTTTAAATTTGATGTTAGCATTCCATCATGAACAACCCCAATCTACATACATTTTTGAAGTACATTTTGTGATAAAATTATTTTATGCAATTGATTTCCCAAAAACCCAATGTCTTTAACACTATTTATCTCAAATCATTATGGTTAATTCTATAAATATGTATTATAGTTCGGTTCAAAATTAAAATTTACAACCCAAAATCACAAAACGAATCCTCATTTATTCTTATCTTAATCAAAATTAAAAACAATATTACTATATATCAAAGATATGTTAATATTTCAGTTGTCACCAAAAAAATAAAAACCAATAAAATTTTGATTATGGATATTTCCACATCTTCATAAAAATATGGACTTGCAATATACCACACGGTAAATCTTAGTATGAAAACATAAACTTAACAGAAAGAAAAAATCGATCCTCCAAATACAATTAAAGAGTACCTTTGAGCCTTGTCACGAGCAAGTGTTTCGAATACTATAATTAGTGAATGACTTTTGAACAAATTTTTCATTCTAGTGTGTTTCTTTCAAGCCAAATTATGTAGATGACAGTTTCAATTCAAAGGTAGTGAATGGTAACAATGAAAAAGCGGTTTTCATCAGTTTTTTAAACAAAACCGTACTTTGACACCAATCACATTATTTTTGAACAATTTGCGTTTTTGTAAAAAAAAAAGAAAATCATCAATTTGCGTTTTTCCCGCATGTACCGCAGTTCAACCGCACCGCACTATCAAATCATTTGTCCCGCACAACCAAATCCGCTGTTACCATTCGAACCCAAAGTACATAATCTTTTTTTTTTTTCCAAAAAAAAAAAAAAAAAAAAAAGTACATAATCTAAACAAAAGTGTGTATGCCACGTGGCAGTTGTTAAAAAATAAAAAAAAAAACAAAAAAAACCAGGAAACTTCTTCAGCACTAAATCAAAAAAAAAAAAAACTCGAAAGCAAAACAATTTCACAAACACGTAGCGTAGATCAATCGAGAGAGAGAGAGAGCACTAAAACTATGAAGAGAAGCTCGATTCAGGTCGTATCTCTTGACGAACAAGACGAAGAAGATGATGATTTCTTACTAGAACTCGCCGCAATTGAAGCTGAAGCGGCGGCGAAACGCCCTAGGGTTTCTACACCGGAGGGACCATACATGGCGGCTTTAAAAGGAAGCAAAAGCGAGCAATGGCAGCTAAGTCCGTTAAATCCCGAATCTAAATCACGCGGTGTCGCTGTTTCCACCGGCGGCGATTTTCAAAGAGGCGTCGCCGGTGAACTGGATTTTCCGGAGAAGAGTTGTCCCTGTGGAGTAGGTCTTTGTTTGGTTCTTACTTCAAATACACAGAAGAATCCAGGTCGCAAATTCTACAAGTGTCCCAATAGAGAGGTTTGTTTTTTCTTTGCTTCCTAAGTGTTTGATTAAATGCCTGTGAGAAAATAATGTTACAATGTTTCATCACTAGGAGAACGGAGGTTGTGGGTTTTTCCAGTGGTGTGATGCGGTTCAGTCTTCTGGAACTAGTCATAGTTATGGAAACAATAATGATTCTAAGTTCCCGGATCATCAATGTCCATGTGGTGCTGGTTTGTGCCGTGTTCTTACTGCTAAAACAGGGGAAAACGTTGGCCGTCAGTTTTATCGCTGTCCTGTTTTTGAGGTATGTTTATCAATTTGTTCCATGGTTGGTTGTGGTATTATCTATTATCAGCTTAGCCATGACTTTGCAATCTTTTGTACG
The DNA here is from genome assembly GCF_000375325.1 of Capsella rubella. Lineage (NCBI taxonomy): Eukaryota > Viridiplantae > Streptophyta > Magnoliopsida > Brassicales > Brassicaceae > Capsella > Capsella rubella. The sequence continues at coordinate 5,101,885 of NW_006238919.1, read as the reverse complement.
TTTTTTGATTTGTGCTTCTGGATTGTGGGTTAGTGAGGCCTTTCTCTATGTTTCTGATATAGCTCTGGTACTAGTTCTGTCTGATATGTGCTGAGTCTTGTTTTTTTTTTTTCACTTTATGTTATCTCTGGTTGCAATGATAACCAGTATACTCGATTACAAGTATACTGATAAATGTATGTGCACTTCAAGAGTTTATTAGATAAGCTGAAATGGTGATCAGGGGTTTATTAGATCAAGAGTTTGAAACATAAAATTATTGGTTCGCTGTCTTTCTGGTAGAGCTCTGATACTGGTTCTCTCTTATAAGTGCTGCCTCTTGTTTTTCACTCTATGTTATCTCTGGTTGCAAACTTGAAATGATAACCAAGTTTTTTCGGTTTCAAGTATACTGATAAATTTATGTGCACTTCAAGAGTTTATTCGATAAACTGAAATGGTGATCCGAAGCTTTATTTTTCCTTGTTTGAAACACAAATGTTTGCAAATTGAAAGTCAGTTCATAGGTTCTTTCCGTACATTTAGTGCCAAGAACCATCTCTGGAATAAGTGACACAATTGAATTCCCAATGTATATTTTGCAGAATAAGTGAACAATTGAATTACAAATCTATATTTTGAACGATGGTTGATGTAGTATGTTGCATAGCTCTGAGTGTATGTTCATTTTTTCATGGCTTACTTTTAATGGCAGGGGTCTTGTGGTTTCTTCAAATGGTGCAATGATGATTCAGTCAGTGCCTCTACGACATATAGTGTTACCAATAACAGCAACATATGTGAATCGGATACCAGAGGATATCAAACTGCAAAAACGGGCACACCCTGCTATAAATGTGGAAAAGAAGGACACTGGGCAAGAGACTGCACTGTTCAGTCTGGCAATCCATTGCCCGAAACGGGGCAACTAAAGTCTACATCTGCAACTGGAGATTGCTATAAATGCGGAAAGCAAGGTCACTGGGCGAGAGACTGCACTGTTCAGTCTGGCAATCTGTTGCCTGAAACGGGGCAACTAAAGTCTACATCTGCAACTGGAGATTGCTATAAATGCGGAAAGCAAGGGCATTGGGCGAGAGACTGCACTGCTCAATCTGGTAATCCGACGTATGAACCAGGGCAAGGGAAGTCCTCCTCTTCAAGTGTAGAATGTTACAAATGCGGGAAGCATGGACATTGGGCGAGAGACTGCACCGGTCAGTCTGGTAATCAACAGTTTCAATCAGGCCAAGTAAAGTCCACATCTCCATCCGCAGCTGGAGATTGTTACAAATGCGGAAAGCCAGGCCACTGGGCGAGAGACTGCACCGGTCAATCTGGGAATCAACAGTTTCAGTCAGGACAAGCAAAGTCCACAACCTCAGCTAGAGATTGTTACAAATGTGGGAAACCAGGACATTGGGCAAGAGATTGCACCAATGCTGCTTAAACCATAAATACTCCAGGAAAAGACAGAGGCAGTACTAGGTCAGGCTTTCTCGTGCTCATCTGTCTTATACAAATCTTTAGGTCTCTTTTATTATAGTTAACCACAACATTGTCATGTCTAATGGACCATCGTTTTTGCTCTGTCTTCAATCTTATAAATCTTTGTTTTTGTTTTCCTAACTTTTTTATTAAAAGCTTTGGAGTTAAATAAATAAATACTGATCTGTTAAATCATAATGGGCCGTTATACACATGTTTTTGGTTGAAATGTCATCCTCTAAATGTTATATCAATAAAAATAAGGTCTCATAAATTCATAAATTCATAATTATCGAATAATAATAATGTTTTTTTACAATATGTAAGAAGTAAGATATTTTTTCCGAGTTTACTTGACGCCATGTTTCTTTTTCTTTATTGGTCAAAATGAAAAAAAAAAGAATTATGTATTAAATAAAACAAAGTGTGTAAAATAAGAATTTTTCAGTATATCATAAAAACTGAAAATTGCAAGAAAATAAATTTGCTTTCCCCTACAACACGTAAGAAAAGGGACAGAGAAGATTTAAGTTGTTAGAATAAATCGGTAGATTCCAGATTTAGCATATGTAACGCTTACTCATATCCATTTCGCTTTATCTTATCATGTTCTGATTTTTTTCCATTTATGGCTAACCAAACAAATCAAAACATCATTTCTTTTTCTTCAGAATCAAAACTATAGATTGGTCGATTTAAGATTGTGCAATGCCCACTTTGCTTCAAACAGCTCCAATGTCTGTGTCTGAATCCTCCTCCGCTTCATCCCGGTCTTCTTTGGTTTTCGCTTACTACGTTACTGGCCATGGCTTTGGTCATGCCACTCGTGTTGTCGAGGTTAGAGTTCTTGATATTATTTGCCTGAGATCATAAGTCATAGCATTCTTGATCCCTTAAAATTTATCTTTCTCTTTGTTATGTAATGGCCTAAGGTGGTTCGGCATCTGATATCGTCTGGACATCAAGTTCATGTTGTCTCTGCTGCTCCAGAGTTTGTTTTTACCATGGAGGTTCACTCACCCAATCTCTTTATCCGGAAGGTAATTAGTAATTTCATAGAAATATTTGTTCTGAGTTTCATTCTGATACATCCAAAGATGATCTTTCATTTAAGAAAAAAAAAAATGTATGGAGGTGGTGTTAGGTACTGTTGGATAGTGGATCTGTACAAGCTGATGCTTTAACCGTAGATCGTCGTGCTTCCTTGGAGAAGGTCTCTTTCAGTCATCTCTCTTAGATGTTTCATCTTTCTCATTTAGACCATTGGGGGACTAGCTGAATCAATCCTTTTCGTCAAATTTGCAGTATTGCGAGATTGCAGTTGAACCTCGAGACTCTATTTTAGACACTGAGGTTGAGTGGCTAAAGTCTATCAAAGCCAACCTTGTGGTACTTCAGAAATTCATTCAATATAATGTTGTATAGATCTTGAGTGTGTTGGTCTTATATTAGATAAGAAAATATTGGTCCCATCAGGTCTCAGATGTTGTCCCGATCGCTTGTCGTGCTGCAGCAGATGCCGGAATCCGCTCTGTTTGCGTCACCAACTTCAGGTCAGTGAAATTGCTAGGCTGATTTACTGGTAGAATGGCTAGGTATTTTATGGTACATTAGATACATATCAAGAAAATTAGTTTTCTCATAACTTTAAATTGTGATCATTGCAGTTGGGACTTCATATATGCAGAATATGTGATGGCAGCGGGACACCATCACCGATCCATTGTTTGGCAGGTAACCTCTTTTAATGATACAATAAGCTTAAAATCTGTTTTTCTCTATTCATCGATAATAATTTCTGCAGATAGCTGAGGATTATTCGCACTGCGAGTTTCTTATACGCCTCCCTGGATACTGTCCTAGTAAGTTATACATATATTTTCCAGTAATGTATCAGTATAACATACCAAAACAAAACCAATCTTGTTCTTATACAGTGCCTGCTTTCCATGATGTTATTGATATTCCCCTTGTTGTGAGGCCATTGCATAAATCTAGACAAGAGGTTGGTTTCCATCAGTGTTCTTGAAAAAAGACATGTCTTTTGTCAGTTTTAACCGAGTTCATTCACGTGTCAGGTGAGGAAAGAGCTTGGAGTTCCAGACAATGTTAAACTACTCATCTTTAACTTTGGTGGGCAAGTAAGCAAATTCTCTAGTAGCTTTTAATCTCAATTTTCAAATTTGAGTTCTTTGTTTACAATATATTGCTGTTGTGATTTGCAGCCCACTGGTTGGACACTGAAGGAGGAATATCTACCAGCTGGTTGGTTATGCCTGGTAATATCGAGATTCCATTATGTCGTTCTGGTATTGTTGATTGATTTTTAAACAAGATAAAAAAATGATAACGTCATATATAGGTTTGTGGAGCATCTGCTAAACAGGACCTTCCCCCAAATTTCATAGCACTTCCAAAAGATGTTTATACGCCTGATGTGATTGCTGCTTCAGACTGCATGCTAGGTATTTATGAGTCTTTTACTATAACATTGTGCTGATTATCTTAATTCATGGCTAATAATGGCGAGAAACTTCAGGAAAAATTGGATATGGAACTGTGAGTGAAGCACTTGCATACAAGTTACGGTTCATATTTGTGCGAAGGGATTACTTCAATGAAGAACCATTCTTGAGAAAGATGCTTGAGGTTATAATATACACAGTCTGCATGTATGTTTTGTTTATATATTTCCATTCTCTTGAAAATTCTTCTTTCTTGCATTAAAGTACTACCAAGGTGGAGTTGAAATGATCAGAAGAGATCTTCTGGCTGGATGTTGGGCGCCCTATCTCGAGCGTGCAGTTACATTGAAACCATGTTACGATGGAGGCATTGATGGGGGTGAGGTAGACTGTGCAAACTCTTCATATTAGCAGACCATTCCTTTTTGTACTGTAATATGATAGTAGCTCAATTTTTCCTCTTGATGATGTCATTGCTCCTGGTTGTTTCTAAATTCAGGTGGCAGCTAAAATACTGAAGGACACAGCAATGGGGAAGAAGCGTTCCAAACTCAATGTTAGTGATACAAGCAAGAAAATGTTATCGAGACTTTAGATTCTTATAGATGAAAATCATATTAGTTTGTGATTCATTTGTAACACTAATCAGTATCCACCTTGATAATGTAGCTTAGCGGGGCGAGGAGACTAAGGGATGCAATAATATTAGGCTTCCAGCTACAAAGAGCTCCAGGAAGAGATCTTTCAGTTCCCGAATGGTATCAAGTCGCTGGAAACGAAGCTGGGATTCATTCGGTTGATCAGACGCAGAAGTCTTCCAAGTGTGTTTCCTTGTGGATTTGTAATTTTTGAAATGTTACTTAATTGGTGGATTGACTCACCTTTTATGTGTTTTATTAACAGGTTTGTAGAAGGCTTTGAAATTCTTCATGGAGATCACCTTGGCCTTTCTGATACAATTGGTTTCTTGGATAGTTTGGCAACATTAGCTAAAATAGGAGGCCATCATCAAGAAAGAGAGCATTTGGCTGCTGCCGCACTTTTCAACTGGGAGGTTTGTTCCATAATAGGATTATTGAAGTTTGTGTGTTTATAGAGACTGATAGTGTGTGTTGCCATTCAGGAAGATATTGTTGTTGCGAGAGCACCCGGTAGACTTGATGTAATGGGAGGCATTGCTGATTACTCTGGAAGTCTTGTCTTGCTGGTTAGTTCCATCTTCAAGATTGATCTTTTATTGGCATTAATTATGCATCTTGTAACAGAAGAGTGTTTTCTGTTATTGGTTAGATGCCTACGAGAGAGGCATGTCATGCCGCTGTGCAGAGGAATCATCCTAGTAAACAGAAACTCTGGAAGCATGCTGAAGCACGACATCATTTAAGAGACACTCCCATACTTGAAATTGTATGTTCTTCTTTATACTCTCTAACTCAACATTGTTTTTCTCTATAACGTTTTTTGAACTTTCAGGTTTCATTTGGATCTGAACTGAGCAACAGAGGGCCAACTTTTGATATGGACTTGTCTGATTTTATGGAAGAGGATGGGAAACCAATATCCTATGAGAAATCCTGCCATTACTTTTCCCGAGATCCGTCTCAGAAGTTGGTTCATCTCTTTCTCCCCATTTTCAGATACGTTATCATAAAGTTATGAGATATTATAACATTGAGTCCCTTTTCTAGGTGGGCGGCATATGTTGCAGGTACAATTTTGGTACTAATGAGGGAGATGGGTGTTCGATTTGAAGACAGCATAAGCATACTGGTAAGAAATTTTTTTTTAACTTCATGAACTGCGTTGTATCTAACTCAGCTACATACACGTTTTCAGGTTTCTTCAACAGTTCCTGAAGGCAAAGGAGTATCTTCCTCTGCTTCAGTTGAAGTTGCTACCATGTCTGCTGTCGCTGCTGCTCATGGTTAGTACAATTTGTCCGCAACAACTAATTAGGGAGTAGATGATTCATTGAGCTGAATGTGCAGGGCTTGAAATATCTCCGCGAGATGTGGCTTTGCTTTGCCAAAAGGTGGAGAATTATGTTGTTGGAGCACCTTGTGGAGTGATGGATCAGATGGCTTCTGCTTGTGGAGAAGCTAACAAGCTTCTTGCTATGATCTGTCAGGTACTCTCTCTCTTCATTTCCTTCAAAAAGATGATTCTTCTTATAAGACTAATAACCGGGTTCCTACTTGCTGCAGCCAGCTGAGATACTAGGCCTTGTTGAAATACCATCTCACATTCGATTTTGGGGAATCGATTCTGGAATACGACACAGGTGCTGTATACATTCTTTGTTTAGAAAATGCAAGTGAGAGTTTTACATTTTATTCTTAACACATTCGATACGCTGCAGCGTTGGTGGTTCAGACTATGGTTCTGTGAGGATAGGAGCTTTTATTGGTAAGACAATGATAAAATCTTTTGCATCTTCTTTTACTAAATCCAACTCAGAAGAGGCTGAAGAGGAGAGCTCAGAGTTGATTGAATCCGATGCTTCGTTGGATTACTTATGCAACCTTTCACCTCATAGGTACTATAAATACCTCTATGTATATAACATCCTGTGTTACACAATTTGACCATATTCAATATTTTGCAGATTTCAAGCTCTCTACGCAAGTAAGCTCCCACAGTCCATCACTGGAGAAGAATTCATCGAAAAGTATAATGATCACGGGGATTCTGTCACAACCATTGACAGAAAAGGTACATACGACATAATGGCCCCAACGAGACATCCAATTTATGAGAATTTCCGTGTCCAGGTGAACGAATCTAATTGTATATATAAATTCATTTTGATGATGTTAACTTACAGCTAATCTAATTGTAGCTTAGAAGAATGATCACTCTCTCTCTTTCTCTCAGGCTTTCAAAGCATTGTTGACAGCAACTCCCTCAGAAGAACAGGTCATAGGTCTTGGGGAGCTTATGTACCAGGTAAATCAATATTTTTACAAAGCAAACGCGGTTCTTGTGATCGAGTTTCCGCTACTAAGTTAACCGTTAATCACATTGCTTACTTGGCAGTGCCACGATAGCTACAGCGCGTGTGGAATTGGCTCTGATGGAACAGACAGATTAGTGAAATTAGTGCAGAATATGGAGAATTTGAAAAGCTCTAAAACCGGGAACGGGACTCTCTACGGGGCCAAAATCACTGGAGGTGGCAGCGGTGGTACGGTTTGCGTTATTGGAAAAAGTAGTTTGAGAAGCAGTGAACAGATTCTTCAGGTCAAAAGAATCAAAACTTTGATTGATCACATGATTCTTTGAGATAGAACCAAAACGTTAACTAAAGATGTGTTCTCATGAATTTGCAGATTCAGAGAAAGTACAAAGAAGCAACAGGGTTTATGCCTTATGTGTTTGAAGGTTCATCTCCAGGAGCTGGCAAGTTTGGATATTTGAAGATACGCAAGAACTCTGCTCCTACTTCTTCTACTTAATTTCTAAAACTTAAGAGGCAATTATGTATGTCACTAAGTAATTATGTGAACTAAAAAAAAAGAAGCCAAAAAGACGAATTCTTGCATCCATTTTGCTATACACGAAATTATATGGCAAATTAAATTTTAATTGTGTTTAACTAATTTTCTAGAGGATTCATATTTACTATGCATTTGTTAAATTTTCTATGTAAGCAATTAAAATATCTAAAGAAATATTATTAACATTTTAAATAAATAAACTAAAAATAAGTTTAGGTATAAAATATGAATTTCTTAATATTAATTGTGTTCAACTATGTAATTTAATTTTTTCTAGAGGATTCATTTACTATGCATTTGTTAATTTTTTTTTTTTGTAAACCGCATTTGTTAAATTTTCTATGTACGCAAATAAAAGATACATTTTTTAAATATTCATTTTGTTAAATTTCAATAAATTCTACCCACTAAAAATTATACCCAAAATGTAAAATAGTCAACCCAAACCTTAGAAAAAAATCCTAGAAAATTATTGAAAATATTATAATTGTAATAATTAGTAAAAATTTTATAAATTTACGGAGTGTATGCTATTATGGAGAACGACAAAAATCAATCCAAACTCTCCACCGAACGCGTTTTCCTACCCAAACTCGAGTACCATGTATTTTACAACTCAAACCGGTTAAAAATCAAATAATCAACCTAAACCATATCAAATTTGGTCAATTTTAACCTCTGTTCAAACGGTATTAATTTGGCTTTTAACGATGATGAGTCAACCAACCTGTGGCGCATAGGTGGAAACGATATCTATTAAACGACATTGTTTTGTTCAGTTTTGAATGATTTTGGGAGAATAGAGAAAACTGAACAAAATGACGCCGTTTACCAAATCTCGTTGGCACGTATGCACCACGGGTCGGCTGACTCGACACCATTAAAAGCCAAGTTAACACCATTTGACGAGAGGTTAAAATCGACCAAATGTGATATGGTTTAGGTTGATTATTTAAATTTTTTACCAATTTAGGTTGTAAAATACAGGGTATTCGAGTCGGGTAGGAAAACATATTTGATGAAGAGTTTAGGTCGACTTTTACCATTTTCCCGTGCTATTATTGTCCATAAAACATATTTTGGTGTTATTTGAGGGTATTTCTCTTTAATAAATTCAAAAATGATTTTTTAGAATAAAAATATAGTTTTGGTATAAAATATGAAATATTTAATATATATATTTTTTTTTTAACAAACCAATAAACTAATCACTTTGTGAGAAAATGTGATGCTTTTGCTAATTTTCTTTTTTTCAAAATAATTGGTAGTAATTTTTCAAAGATATCAAATTGGCCCAAACCCCAAAAGAAATAGAAAAATTAGTTTATTCCAAATCAGAAATCGGAATTGAAAAACTTATAAATCCCTCTCCTCTCTCTCGATTCTCAATTTATTCAGAATTCTCACGTTTGTAGGGTTTCCCAAATCCTCCGTAACTAATTTTTCAATTCCGATCAACGAGAGAGAGATCAATGACTACTCTCGACTCTGACGTTCCTATGACCCCCGCCGGCGAAGCCTCTAGCAGCACCGTTCCGTCAAAGAAATCGAAACGCTTTGAAATCAAGAAGTGGAGCGCCGTCTCTCTTTGGGCTTGGGGTATGAATTAACGAATCAAACCCTAATTCTTCTCAGATACGTCTCGCTTTTTTTGCTTCTACTTAGGGTTTTTTGTTTGATTCGCTCTTGTTTGATTTCGCAGATATCGTTGTTGATAACTGTGCAATCTGTAGGAATCACATCATGGATCTGTGTAAGCTATTGAGATATGGTTTTTTTAATCAGTCTTGATGGATACTTTTATGCTTAGTTCTTTGTTATGGTTTTGGTGATTGTTTAGGTATTGAATGTCAAGCTAATCAGGCTAGTGCTACCAGCGAAGAATGTACTGTTGCTTGGGGTAAGTTTCTTCAGTTCTTTCTGTAGTTATATTGAATGCTGAATCTGTTTGAATCCAGATTTTGGTTGTAGCTTTGTATATTTGTAAAACCCACTTACTCTGTATCTTTGTGTTACTTATCTTTGTGTTACTTATCTTTGTGTTTGCAGTGAGCACTTCAGTAGTTTAGTTGAATAGGTTTGTTAACAGTGACTAGTATAGAAGAGAGGCAAGTTTTTGTTTCTGAATAGAGTTAGGTTAGCTTTTGTCTGCTACTTGGTTTCATTTGTGGTTGTTCTCTCATTCTCTGTTTAATCTGCTGGTTGAATGTTTTGACTTTTTAGTTGTTTCATATTTGGTAGTGCTTCATCTACTTGGTAGTGCTTCATCCAGTTTGTAGTGCTTTATCCAGTTTGTAGTCCTTACCTTTTTTGAATGTGATGAGAATGTATTTACTTAAAAACATGGAACTTTGTGCTGTCATTGTTACATTCCTCATGAGTATTTATGAGTTGGTGCTTGTGCGAAATTTGTTATTATATGGTCAACATAGGAAAGATTAGCAGACAAGAACTTTTTTGTATGCTCTTGGTTCTCTGATGAGAACGGTTTTGGATCAATTACATTCTGTATATGTTTCTCCATTTCAAGCTTGAAACTGAGACTGATAGTTTCTTTATCCTCATTACCTCTGTATCACTTCTTTATAGTAGAACTAACTTTTAGCCCATTGCTGAGTTAAATTACTGTGGAAGATAACATATATCAACTAGATATATTTCTGCAAATTGTTGCTGTTTTTGCATTAGGTAATAGCAGGAGTTATCTTGGTTATGATGTGTCTCATGTCTCTGGATTTATAGTGTTAGCCATGTTGGATTGAGTCATCATATACCCACAGTTGGTCAATATATGCTTATACATGAAAAGTCGACATCTCTAGGTTTAACGTCTAATATCGTGACATTGTTTGACTTGTAGGTGTCTGCAACCATGCCTTTCACTTCCACTGTATCAGCAGATGGCTCAAGACTCGTCAAGTGTGTCCATTGGGTATGTTTTTTTTCTCTCTAATCTACAAGCTCATCTTACTCGTCAGTATCCTCTTTCTCATTGTTTTTTCTTCTTGCTCGGTTTTTAACAGATAACAGCGAGTGGGAATTCCAGAAATATGGTCACTAAAGCTACAGCTCGCATCACTGGTTTCCTTTGTTGCCGTATATGATTCTCTATGACTTGCAGTTTTCTCTTAAATTTGCCTGAATCTGTTGAGATGTCTTTGAACAATTGTGTGCTCAATGAAACCTTTGTTGTTAAAAGACCATCTCCGACCCAAACTAAGTTTCAATTATTAAATACATTAACTCCATTCTTTTGGCTACAAGTTTGATCTCTTTTTGGCGACTCTTCATGATTCTCCTGCTACTGCGACATATAGAGTAACAGAATTAGCTTGCAATTCTAAATTGACTAATCTGATTAACTTAGAAAGCCAAAGATAAGTTTTTCAACTTTTGGTATACTGTATATGAAAATCTTAGAAAAAATTAGAAATTAGTTGTTAACGTGTTCATTCATACAGATTCCTGTGAGTCTAAATTAGCCCCGGACATTTGGATATAGAGATATAAAATTCGAGCGGGTATTTTATAATATCGGATTAGATTCCGATTGGATGCTCTCGGGGTCGATTAATTTTGGATATATCTGAAACCCGATCTTGGTGCCAAATATCCAAAGATTTTGATGATTTTTATCCGAAATTGATAGCAATATCCGAAATTTTTGATCTTATCCGGAATACTCTAACATTCATAATTTTACCAAAAAAAATATTCAACACACATCTATACTATATAAAAGCTGAGGCTATAAGTTTTTGAAGGTGTCCACGTATGATTTTAAACAACCAATAATAATTAGACATCTCATTAGTTAACAATTTTGAAATTACGATAATTTCTTTATTAAGTTTTTTTAGTAAAAAGGAAAATAATAAGATATATGGTCATAAAGATATATTATAAAATATGGAAATATTTCTAAATTTAATATTTCATTTTCATAATAAATAAATAATATAAAAATAATCAAAATGAAAATTCGTTTAATTTTTGTTAAATTTAAAAACGAAAATACTGAGTTTTTTAAAATTAAATTACCTAATAATTTATTTTGAATATTGTGGTTGAGTAAATTTCTATTTTAAAAATTAAAATCAAGTTGGATAGTTATGGTGATTATCCCTAACAATTCAACTATAAATATAGAGTCTCGGCCTCTAAATTAGTACTTGGTTCTATTAGTTTCGTAGTTGTGACTTTTTTTTAAAAAATCTTTTTTTTTTGGTGTAGTTCATATTTTGAGAATATGATTTTCTTTGTATTTGCGTTTTTCCGAATAATTTCTATCATTCGAGTTGCTTATCACCCATTTATGAGTTTGTAATTCTATTCGAAGTTATAATTGTGTTTTAGTGTTGTATTATTTTTGCCGTGTTTTGATTGTTAATTGCAATTCTAATTTTTAATGGTTTATGTAAGGAGTATTGTTTATATTGAGATCTTCGATGGGGAAAGGTTTTTTAATGAAGGAATTGGAGATGATGCTAGGAAGATATATTTATTTGTTTGTTTGTTTGTTTATTATTTATTGATATCTTGGTTAGTTAGTTTGTCTTTTGTTTATGAAATTTGATATGAGAATTCTAGAAACATAAAACTAATTTACGTTAGAAAGGCATCTAACTTCGAGTTTAGGAGTTTAGATGGACAGCGTTGTTTCGAGTAGTTAATTCATTAATCTTCAATCAAAAAAAATAAATGATATAAAACTAATCAAAATATATAATTGAAGTTTTATTAATTTTAAAAACGAAAATACTGATTTTTTTTTGTTTATTTCTTATGTTAAAATATTTCAAAATTTATTGTGAATATTGTGTTTGAGTAAAGCTTTCTATTTTTAAAAAGTAAAATTAAGTTGGATAATTATGACTATTAGCCCTAAAAATTCAACTATAAATATAGAGTCTTGACCTCTACATAATTATATGGTTACATTAGTTTCGTATTTTTATTTTTTGCTGTTGGTGTTGCTCATATTTTTGATAATATGATTTTCTTTGTATTTTGCGTTTTTCGAATTGTTTGCATGATTTGAATTGCTTATCATTTGTTTATGTTATTTATTCCATTCGAGATTATAATTGTGTTTTTAATAGTGTTGTATTATTTTTCTGTGTTTTAATTGTTTAGTGTAATTCTAACTTTTATTTTTATTTTTTATGGTTTATGTAATAGGAGTATTGTCTATATTGGGATCTCTGATCGGGAAATTCTTAAAATATAGTAATTGGAGATTATGTTAGGTCGATGATGCTAAGGTAAAAACCACAATCTGATATCCTTATTTTTTTGTTTATTATTTGTTGATATCTTGGTTAGTTACTTTGTTTGTTTTTTAATGAAATTTGGTATGAGTATTTATGAAACATAAAACTAAGTTATGGTAGAAAAGCATATAAATTCGAATTAAAAAATTTAGATGGACGATGTTTTTTTGAGTAGTTAATTCATTAATCGTCAATCATAAATAGTTTTCACAAAATTATATCGAATATACCCACGCGTAGTATTGCTTCACTCTTTCTAATCTCTTTGATCATACCTAGATATGTTTAATTTATCATTGCAATATTCTCCTCGAGCAATGCTTGTTCCTCTAGATGCTTCACTTCTATATATTCTCTTCAACTCTCTTTCTCCGTAACACTTTTTCAGTTACTTATCCATTAAGCTCTATATCTCCTCTCTTTTCATCTCTACTTCATTACCTAAACTCTCTACCGTTTCTTCTAGATCAATTTAAAGTAATAGAAAGTATTCTTCTTGTCAAAGTTTGAGTCTTTGTCATTCTTCTTCTTTAGTTCTTTGTGAGTGAGTCACTTAGTTCTCTAGAAACCTGCGGATTAAGTTTGTTGTGTGATTCAACATCCTTTATTCGTCCATTGATCGAGTGAGTCGATTATCCCACCGATTGAGCAAGTCAATCACCTGAACTATCCCCTGAACCACCCACTGATTCACGAGAGAGTGCTTCTGGCCAGCTCGTGAATTCCACCTTCCGCAAGCTAAGCTTGGAATCTCTTGATCATCAAGTGATCTAAAGTTTGGAGTGATTCCAATCTTGTATCATCTGGTATCAGAGCTTCAAAAGCTCTTATCCGCAAGGTTGTATCTTTTCAACCTATATTTGTTTTTCTGTTTTTCTTATTATTTTTTATTTTATATAAAAAAATCAAATAAATTTTTATTCCTTGCTTTAATCTTGTTATTTGCTTCAGTATTTCATTAACAAAAAAAAAATATATTGTTTTACTTCATTTTCTTATTTATTTCGGATTTATTAAAAGAAAAGCCATAAAAATCATATTTTTTTGTTATTGTAAATTAATTTCGTATTTTATTTTTATAAAACCAGAAAATAAAATAAAAACTGAATTTTTCCTTTTGTTATTTGAATTTTTCGGATTTATTTTTTTATAAAAAATATTCATTTCTATTTTTTTGAAGTATTTTCCTTATTTGTTGATTTACTTTTTGATACATTTTTCTTTTGCTTGCGCAAGATTCTTTTATCACGAAGACCAGAGCAAATATGGAGTTTATTGAGTTTTACTCAGATGAAGAATTTCAAGGAGAAGAGCCCTATCAAGTCACGTCGGATGAGGAAAACAACTATGGAACGATCTCGTGGCGACGAGATGATAGTTCAGCTTCTGATTCAAGAGATGAACCAGGCCATGAAGCACCAGAACCAGAATCGCCTGACTCATACAATAGCAATAAAGGCTATTCTAAACCATGGATTAAATTTAATGATAATTTTTCCAGCCATGGTTCAAAATCTCCATTGACCCGAATTATGTCATTTTCAGGAAAAGATGATTATCTTAAGCGAAAAGAAGGCGAGCTAAAACATCCAAGTGGTAGACGTGATCCCCTAGCTGAGAGAGACGCAAGGACCAGTAAGCTAAGAGGAGGCGAGCTAAAACATGGTGCTAGAAGAGACCCGTTGCTATCCAATCCCACCCGTACTAACAAGACCAAATTCAGGTTATCTCTAAACAATGGTTATGAGTATTTTGGACCTGAATGTTTTGAGTTTGCAGGACATGAAAGAGACTATCTACAATGGGAAATCAACATGGACAAGTACTTTAGGTATTATTCCATTTCCAAAGAAGAGAAGCTAACCTATTGTTTTGAACAACTCATGGGAAGTGCAAAACGTTGGTGGAACCAAGAGGAAAAAGATAGAGTATGGTACAAGGAACCATCACTTAAAACGTGGGGGCAACTAAAGTTGCTTATGAGGGAGAGATATGCACCTCAAAAGCTATCCCAGCCCGGTCAAAACACTTATTCCTCAAAGGAACCAAGCCGAGAGAACACAACACATCAACGTGTTAGTTCCAACCGAAACGCGGATATGTCACCTGCAAGGTAAGTGCCACAACTTCTAAGCTTAATGTTTATCAACAAGTTGACCACGTGATGCACTTGTTTTCATCCAAGGAGAATGAGAAAGGTACAGGTGAAAGGGAAGTGTCAAGCACAATACCTTCACTTAAGCCGCAAGACAAACCCGAGCAAGGTAAGTCTTCTAATTGTTTAAAAACAAAAAAACCAACATGTTATAGATGTCATAAAAGAGGTCATTTTGCTGCATCATGCCCTGGACGACATGTATAACATATCACATCAATAGAGTTAAAACCAAATGCATCGAACTCAAATGATTGTCTAGTGAAATCAAGTTTAGAAATTCCCAATTCTAGATTAATGCACTTGTCTTTGCCCAAGGTTATTGATGCAGGCCTAAGTCATATGATGGATGAAAAGGCTGACGAACTAAACCACCATGTAACAACCCCAAGGGAAGTTGAGAATGATATAAGCTTTGAAGAGAAACTTTCGGAAACAACGTCATCACAAGTTTTCGAAAATAAGATGTGTGAGCAAGCAACTGTTGAAGCACGTGTGAAGGCACAACTATGTTCAACCTCATCTCATTGTTCTTCTGAGATCACACTCATTAAGGTTGAGTTAATGCCAAACACCGTAAATGGTATCATAGTAAGTGAAACCTATGATCTTGTTCGATATTGGAATAATTTAATAAGTAATCGTAGCTTCAAAGACTTTGTTTTAAATGATTATACTTCAAGTATAATGCACTTGATTTTAGTCTTAAGTGTCCAGAAAGATACAGGTACCATAGAAGAGTATCATGATGAGCAAGAGACCACATCCCAAAGGATATTGAATGTGGAGCAAACGGAGAAACTAGCAAAGAGTGATAACATGCATCCAAATCAAGAGCTTAAGATGTGTTTACCAGCTACTAAAGATGATGAAGTTAGCACCAACAAAATTCTACTGCAAGAAGAACCACCGGACCAGTCATCAAATCAATCAACCTTGTTGATTTTGGAAGATACACTCACCGAAGCACCATATCAAGTAAGTAACCCATTCTTTCGGTTTATATATAATATTTTGAATGATGTGATTATGAACTTTTTAAGCTTTAAAGGCTATGACAAAAACGTAGGTATCTTAAATAAACTTATGGAATCAGTTTCTTGTTTTAAATCATATCGATTAGTTGATTCACTTTGTGACATACTTATTGATACATTTTATGAAAAAGAAATGGTTCAGCCCATCCTTGTTTTACATGTTTATATTGGTCCCATGACTGTATTAATGCACTTGTTCTTTTCCAAAAGTGTCAACAACATTGCAGGTACGAATGAGGATCCTAAAGGCGAGTCATCGAAGATGAAGAAACGCTTGAATCAAAATCAGACCCGGAGTAAACCAGCGCCATTGGTGATCACACCATCTCTATTGGAGACTAGGAGAGTCCCAAGTTCTTTCTTAATCAAAGAGGAACCACCGGATTGCAAAGCTCAAGCAAAACTCCGAGAAGGAGCTAAACACGTTACACCATCAACCGTTGTACTAGATCAAAACAAAGGAGTGATCTTATCTTTCTTGCTCAAAGGAGAGCCACCTGATGCACCATGCATCATAAAGCCACAACAATACCAAGGTAAGACATTGAACTCTCAAAATCGCATGAAAGCTAATTTGCTTTCTCTTGGTGCAAATTGTACAGTTTCGAGGTCGAAACTTTTTCAAGGGAGAGGGTATGATGCGGACATCACAACTAGATCCAACCGGGAGCAACTCAAACCAATCGGTCCACACAACGAATCGGTCTACATGGAGCATTTTAGGAAATCTTTGCCTAAATGGAGTTTTGATCAAGTTCAAGGCGAATGGTTAATTATTCACCATGGTATTAACCTTAAGAAGTCCAATGGTTCAAGAAGGATCAAAAGTCAGCTAGTCAACTCACCTTATTGTTGGGATATGACTGTTGCACTCTTTTTCCCTTATCTAGGGTTTGTCCCAATGGGTTTACCTAGAAATGTTTTTAATGAGGCAACACCAAGTCATCAAGGAATCATTCACCATACATATGATTCAAAGATGATAGCTGATGTACATTCTGATCTACTCGCGGACAAGCATGCTGAACTACTCGATGACAAGCATTCTGAACTACTCGCTGACAAGCATGCTGAACTACTCGCTGACCGACTGGCTGAACTACATCAGGTTGCGAGCTATGAGGATTTGAAGCCTTCTAACACTTGGATCATCCATGAAGGGAGCCCACACACTCATTTGATTCACCACAAGGCCCCAACCCAAGGAGAACAGCCCAAGAGAAGACCCAAGTCTAGACCACCCTTTGAATCAAGGTCATTGATCTACTTGGAGCAAGATAAGGAAACTCTCCTTTACCTTCATGAGGACGTTTTCCAAAGCTGCATATGGAAAATAGGAGAACTTTTAGGCCACACAAGACTTATCCTACACGATCTTTGGTATACCTTATGATGCAAGATTGGAATCACTCCAAACTTTAGATCACTTGATGATCAAGAGATTCCAAGCTTAGCTTGCGGAAGGTGGAATTCACGAGCTGGCCAGAAGCACTCTCTCGTGAATCAATGGGTGGTTCAGGGGATAGTTCAGGTGATTGACTCGCTCAATCAGTGGGATAATCGACTCACTCGATCAATGGACGAATGAAGGTTGTTGAATCACACAACAAACTTAATCCGCAGGTTTCTAAAGAACTAAGTGACTCACTCACAAAGAACTAAAGAAGAAGATTGACAAAGACTCAAACTTTGACAAGAAGAATACTTTCTATTACTTTAAATTGATCAAGGGGTGATTACAAATGAACAATCTAATGAGCTTATATAGGCTCAGCTACACGTC
>NW_006238919.1:5083604-5084108 GCF_000375325.1 Capsella rubella | reverse complement strand
AACCAAATCGGCAAAAATAAGGCAAGTAGAGAGATGCCTTGAGTCTTGAAAGCTTGGGTGCGAATCCATGACTCCTTGGAGTGTTTAGGTTCATTGTAGGAAGCTTCAAGACGTGCATAAGTGAATAAGGAAGGAGTCTTTGCAGCTTGATCTCCTTTTGCTCCATGTATGGCAAGTAGTGACTCATCGGCTTCTTGTGTGGTAAGGTGTACCAAAGATCGTGTGGGACAAGTCTTGTGTGGCCTACAAGTTCTCCTAGTTTCCATATGCAGCTTTGGAACACGTCCTCATGAAGGTTTAGGAGAGTTTCCTTAGCATGCTCCAAGTAGATCAACGGCCTTGATTCAAATGGTGGTTTGGACTTCGGTCTTCTCTTGGGCTGTTCTACATGGGCTGGGGCCTTGTGGTGATTTAAATGAGTGTGTGGACTCCCTTCATAGCTGATCCAAGTGTTAAAAGACTTCAAATCCTCATAGCTCGCAATCTGATGTAGTTCAGGCAGTC
>NW_006238919.1:5031601-5083504 GCF_000375325.1 Capsella rubella | reverse complement strand
CGGTCAGCGAGTAGTTCAGCATGCTTGTCAGCGAGTAGTTCAGAATGTACATCAGCTATCATCTTTGAATCATTTGGATGGTGAATGATTCCTTGATGACTTGGTGTTGCCTCATTAAAAACCTTTCTAGGTAAACCCATTGGGACAAACCCTAGATAAGGGAAAAAGAGTGCAACAGTCATATCCCAATAATAAGGCGATTTGACTTGCTGATTTTTTATCCCTCTTGAACTATCGGACTTCTTAGGGTTAATATCATGGTGAATAATTAACCCTTCGTCTTGTACTTGATCAAAGCTCCATTTAGACAAAGATTCTCCAAGATTCTCCATGTAGACCGGTTTGTTGTGCTCTTGGTTTGATCTAGTTCTGATGTCCGCATCATACCCTCTCTCTTGAAAAAGTTTCGACCTCGAAACTGTACAATCTGCACCAAGAGAAAGCAAGTTAGCTTTCATGCAATTTTTGAAGTTTAATGTCTTACCTTGGTGTTGTTCTGTCTTCATGATGCATGGTGCATCCGGTGGCTCTCCTTTGAGCAAGAAAGTAAAGATCACTCCTCGGTTTTGATCTAGTACAACGGTTGATGGTGTAACGTGGTTAGCTCCTTCTTGGGTATGTGCTTGAGTTTTGAAATCTGGCGGTTCCTCTTTGATTAAGAATGAACTTGGGACTCTCCTAGTCTCCATTAGGGAAGGTGTGACCACCAATGGCGCTGGTTTACTCCGGTTCCGATTTTGATTCAAGCGTTTCTTCATCTCCGGTGGATCGCCTTTATGATCCTCATTCGTACCTGCAATGTTGTTGACACTTTTGGCAAAGAACAAGTGCATTAATACAGTCATGGGAACAATATAAACATGTAAAACAAGGACGAGTTGAACCATTTCTCTTTTATAAAGTTTATCAATAAGTATGGCACAAAGTGTATCAACTAATCGATATGATTGAAAACAAGAAATTGATTCTACATATTTATTTAAATAACCAACGTTTCTCTCAAACTTTCTAGACCTTAACAACATTATTATCACATTATTCAAATTATTAGAAATAACTCGAAGTAACGTGGGACTTACTTGACATAGATCTTTGTTGAATATATCTTTCGAAATAACCACGGTTGGTTGATTCAATGACTGGTCCGGTGATTCTTCTTGCAGCAAGATGTTGTTGGTGCTAACTTCATCATCTTTATTAGCTGGTAAACACATCTTAAGCTCTTGAACTGGATGCATGTTATCACTCTTTGCTAGTTTCTCCGTTTGCTCCACATTCATTATCCTTTGGGATGTGGTCTCTCGTTCATCATAATACTCTTCTATGGTACGTGTATCTTTCTTGACACTTAAGAATAAAATCAAGTGCATTATACTTGAAATATAATCATTTAAAACAAAGTCTTTGAAGCTACGATTAATTATTAAATTATTCCAATATCGAACAAGATCGTAGGTTTCACTTACTAAGATACCATTTAAGGTGTTTGGTATGAACTCAACCTTAATGAGTGTGATGTTTGAAGCAAGATCAGATGATGTTGAACATAGTTGGACCTTCACACGTGCTTCAACAAATGCTTGCTCACACGTCTCATTTTCGCAAACTTGTGATGACGTTGTTTCCAAAAGTTGCTCCTTAAGGCTTTTGTCATTCTCAACTTCCCTTGGAGTTGCTACATGGTGGTTAAATTCTTCATCCTTGTCATCCATCATATAACTTAGACCTGCATCAATAACCTTTGGCAAAGACAAACGCATTAATCTAGAATTGGGAATTTCTAAACTTGATTTCAGTAGACAATCATCTACGTTCGATGCATTTGGTTTTAACTCTACTGATGTGATAAGTTCTACATGTCGTTCAGGACATGATGCAGCAAAATGACCTCTCTTATGGCATCTATAACATGTTGGTGCATTTGATTTTAAAGAGTTAGAGGACTTACCTTGCTCTTGTTTACCTTGCGGCTTAAGTAAAGGTACTGAAGCCGACTCTTCCCTTTCACCTATACCTTTCTCATTGTTCTTGGATGAAAGCAAGTGTATCACGTGCTCAACTTGTTGATAAACATCAAGCTTAGAAGTTGTGTCACTTACCTTGGCGGGTGATATATCCGCGTTGTGTTTGGAACTAACATGCTGATGTGTTGTGTTCTCTCGGCTTGGTTCCTTTGAGGGATAAGTGTTTTGACCGGGCTGGAACATCATTTGAGGTGCATATCTCTCCCTCATAAGCAGCTTTAGTTGTCCCCACGTTCTGAGTGATGGCTCCTTGTACCATACTCTATCTTTTTCCTCTCGCTTCCACCAATGTTTTGCACTTCCCATGAGTTGTTCAAGACTGTAGGTGAGCCTCTCTTCTTTGGGAATGGAATAGTACCTAAAGTACTTGTCCATGTTGATTTCCCATTGTAGATAATCTCTTTCATGTCCTGCAAATTCAAAACTTTCAGGTCCAAAATACTCATAACCATTGTTTAGAGATAACCTGTAATTCGTCTTGTGGGTTCGGTTGGGATTGGATAGCAACGGGTCTCTTCTAGCACCATATTTTAGCTCGCCTCCTCTTAGTTTACTGGTCCTTGTGTCTCTCTCGGCTAGGGGATCACGTCTACCACTTGGATGTGGTTCAAAACGAATTGATGATCGTTGACTCACTTCCTGTACTACTCGTGGGTTTGTACAGAAGTACTCGTCTCTTGATTTTGTTTGACGTGAGGCTGTAGGTTCTCGGTGTAATAAGAGGTGATTGTCGGTCTTCTCTTCATGGCTTAGAGGACATCGACAATGTTTGTCCTTTGTTGTTGCCCTTTTATACTCCATGTCTTCTTTCCGCTTAAGATAATCATCTTTTCCTAAAAAAGACATAATTTGGGTCAATGGAGATCTTGAACCATGGCTGCAAGAATAATCATTAAATTTAATCCATGGTTTAGAATAGCCTCTATTGCTGTTGTATGAGTCAGGCGGTTCTGGTTCTGGTGCTTCATGGCATGGTTCATCTTTTGAATCAGAAGCTGAACTATCATCTCGTCGCCACGAGATCGCTCCATAGTTGTCTTCCTCATCCGACGTGACTTGATAGGGCTCTTCTTCTTGAAGTTCTTCATCTGAGTAAAACTCAATAAACTCCATATTTGCTCTAGTCTTCGTGATAGAAGAATCTTGCACAAGCAAAAGAAAGATGTATCAAAAGTAAATCAACAAACAAGGATATTAATAAAAATGGAAGTTTTTTTTTTTTTTTAATAAATCCGAAAAATTCAAATAACAAATGGAAAAATTCTGTTTTTATTTTGTTTTCTGGTTTTATAAAAATAAAATTCGATTTTTTTAATAAAAATAATATGATTTTTATGGCCTTTTCTTTTAATAAATCCGAAATAAATAAGAAAATGAAGTAAAACAATTTTTTTTTTGTTAATAAAATACTGAAGCAAATAACAAGATTAAAGCAAGAAATAAAAATTTATTTGATTTTTTTTTTAATATATAAAATAAAAATAATAAGAAAAACAGAAAAACAAATATAGGTTGGAAAGATACAACCTTGGGGATAGGAGCTTTTGAAGCTCTGATACCAGATGATGCAAGATTGGAATCACTCCAAACTTTCGATCACTTGATGATCAAGAGATTCCAAGCTTAGCTTGCGGAAGGTGGAATTCACGAGCTGGCCAGAAGCACTCTCTCGTGAATCAATGGGTGGTTTAGGGGATAGTTCAGGTGATTGACTCGCTCAATCAGTGGGATAATCGACTCACTCGATCAATGGACGAATGAAGGTTGTTGAATCACACAACAAACTTAATCCGCAGGTTTCTAAAGAACTAAGTGACTCACTCACAAAGAACTAAAGAAGAAG
This sequence comes from Capsella rubella, assembly GCF_000375325.1. Taxonomy (NCBI): domain Eukaryota; kingdom Viridiplantae; phylum Streptophyta; class Magnoliopsida; order Brassicales; family Brassicaceae; genus Capsella; species Capsella rubella. The sequence goes on along the minus strand of NW_006238919.1, from coordinate 5,079,637 downwards.
ATTGACAAAGACTCAAACTTTGATAAGAAGAATACTTTCTATTACTTTAAATTGATCAAGGGGTGATTACAAATGAACAATCTAATGAGCTTATATAGGCTCAGCTACACGTCCTAATAATGTAAAATAAGAAACAAATCGCTCAAAATTAATTACACTTGCCGTTTGGACTTTATGAACCAAATCGGCAAAAATAAGGCAAGTAGAGAGATGCCTTGAGTCTTGAAAGCTTGGGTGCGAATCCATGACTCCTTGGAGTGTTTAGGTTCATTGTAGGAAGCTTCAAGACGTGCATAAGTGAATAAGGAAGGAGTCTTTACAGCTTGATCTCCTTTTGCTCCATGTATGGCAAGTAGTGACTCATCGGCTTCTTGTGTGGTAAGGTGTACCAAAGATCGTGTGGGACAAGTCTTGTGTGGCCTACAAGTTCTCCTAGTTTCCATATGCAGCTTTGGAACACGTCCTCATGAAGGTTTAGGAGAGTTTCCTTAGCATGCTCCAAGTAGATCAATGGCCTTGATTCAAATGGTGGTTTGGACTTCGGTCTTCTCTTGGGCTGTTCTACATGGGCTGGGGCCTTGTGGTGATTTAAATGAGTGTGTGGACTCCCTTCATAGCTGATCTAAATGAGTGTGTGGACTCCCTTCATAGCTGATCCAAGTGTTAAAAGACTTCAAATCCTCATAGCTCGCAATCTGATGTAGTTCAGGCAGTCGGTCAGCGAGTAGTTCAGGCAGTCGGTCAGCGAGTAGTTCAGCATGCTTGTCAGCGAGTAGTTCAGAATGTACATCAGCTATCATCTTTGAATCATTTGGATGGTGAATGATTCCTTGATGACTTGGTGTTGCCTCATTAAAAACCTTTCTAGGTAAACCCATTGGGACAAACCCTAGATAAGGGAAAAAGAGTGCAGCAGTCATATCCCAATAATAAGGCGATTTGACTTGCTGAATTTTTATCCCTCTTGAACTATCGGACTTCTTAGGGTTAATATCATGGTGAATAATTAACTCTTCGTCTTGTACTTGATCAAAGCTCCATTTAGACAAAGATTCTCCAAGATTCTCCATGTAGACCGGTTTGTTGTGCTCTTGGTTTGATCTAGTTCTGATGTCCGCATCACCTTACCACACAAGAAGCCGATGAGTCACTACTTGCCATACATGGAGCAAAATGAGATCAAGCTGCAAAGACTCCTTCCTTATTCACTTATGCACGTCTTGAAGCTTCCTACAATGAACTTAGACACTCCAAGGAGTCATGGATTCGCACCCAAGCTTTGAAGACTCAAGACATCTCTCTACTTGCCTTATTTTTGCCGATTTGGTTCATAAAGTCCCAACGGCAAGTGTAATTAATTTTGAGCGATTTGTTTCTTATTTTACATTATTAGGACGTGTAGCTGAGCCAATATAAGCTCATTAGATTGTTAATTTGGAATTACCCTTGATCAATTTAAAGTAATAGAAAGTATTCTTCTTGTCAAAGTTTGAGTCTTTGTCATTCTTCTTCTTTAATTCTTTGTGAGTGAGTCACTTAGTTCTCTAGAAACCTGCGGATTAAGTTTTTTTTTGTGATTCAACACCCTTTATTCGTCCATTGATCGAGTGAGTCGATTATCCCACCGATTTAGCGAGTCAATCACCTGAACTATCCCCTGAACCACCCACTGATTCACGAGAGAGTGCTTCTGGCCAGCTCGTGAATTCCACCTTCCGCAAGCTAAGCTTGGAATCTCTTATCATCAGGTGATCTAAAGTTTGGAGTGATTCCAATCTTGTATCATCTGCTCTGTTCTCTTCTTTAGAAAGCAACAAAAGACTCTAAAATGAGGAATACGGCGCACCCCTTAACCTTTAAGTCGACCTAGGTCTTCTTCAAACCAATCCTCAATTGAACCGACGATTTAAAACTTAAACCGTCAAACCAAAAATTATTGGTGTCGATAGACACTACCCGGTTTTCCAGACACGGGTGTTACATGTATTAACTTACACTTTTGTAATCCTGAAAGATTTAGCAATTCATGTTTGGTTTTTTGGTAAGATCACATATTTCTGGTGATCAAACCTATATTTGAGAGAGATCCAAAGATCTACAGATTTTCTCTCGTGATGTTTTCATTTTTTAAAACTATCGTGTAAATGGTGACGCAAAAACATCATGGTTTTTGCTTTTTTGTCTTCTAACTCTTGTTCCGATGGATCGAGGGTTTTAAGAAGCCCATTTCCTTTTAGATATATTTTTGCATCTAATGCACGTGTCATATAATTCTTTCTGCAGATAACAACGGCCGCGAATTCAAGCTTTGTCATGTTCGACATGATATTTATATAAATAACTAAATAATTTGTTAAGTATAAATTTTGTAAAAACTTTTGAAAATATTTTGAAAATCTTTTTTAATAATAGAAAAAAGATACTTAATAATTTAATAATTTATAATAGTAACAATTATTTAGGAGGCATAACCTTCCATATGATTGTTAATGAGGCATTTTGTTTCAAGGATCAAGGAGCAGAGCCTTCTATTATGATCCGAATATATAGATCTGAAAATGTAATTGAGGAGGCAGAGCCTAGCATTATGATGAAAGAGTACAAATCTATATGATCGAGGAGGCAGAGCCTGCTATTATGATCAAAGAGTATAGATATATACGCTTGAGGAGGCAGAGTCAACTATTATGATCAAAGAGTATAGATCTATATGATCGAAGATGCAAAGCCTAGCATTAAGATCAAAGAGTATATAACTATATGATTGTAGAGGCAGATACTAGCATTATGATTAAATCATGCAGATCTATATAATTAAGGAAGCATAGCCTATTATTCTATAAATAATATAATAATATGTATATACAGTATATACTTTAAATAATACATAATAATATGTACATATACACTTTAAATAATTATAACATAATTTAAATGCTATCTCGATAGGAAGTCGCTCGTGCTTAAACTGCTAGCAGATCGGGAGTCGTTCGTGCTGATAAATATAATTATATTTTGTTAACATTATACAAGAAATATTGCGCATAAAATATAATACATGAAATAAATACAAAATAATACATGAAAATGACATAAACTTCTAATATCCAGTATTTTTATCTTCCCATAATTTATTTGCAATATATTCTATGATGTTTGCCATTAGATATCCATCATCTACATCTTCTGCTTCCATATCATCTTGATGTTATTTAATTTAAATTATTATTTATCAATAGCAACTCAGCAAGATCAATGAGAGAGAGAGAGAGAGAGGCGATTAGCGTTTGTCGTTTAGAGTGTGTGTCTTGCGTCGATAGAGAAAGAGGGATTGTGCTGAGATAGGCCTAGACCAAACCCAATCAATTTGGCTCGGATGCCCAAATGAAAGAGAGTCACTCATGCTTAGCTAATTAGTCGTTATATTTAGCGACTACATAAACAGTTGCAAAATGTAGTGGCCATTTTGCGACTACGTGAATCATTCTCAAAATGTTGACGTTTTGGCGACTAAATTGTTTTCGTTGGTGTTAAGTGACAAGACAATGGCCATTCAGTCGCAATATCTAGCAAATACATTTTCAGTCGCTAATTAGCTTTTTTCTTGTAGTATATAGAATGAAAAATTAAGAATATAACATCAGTTTTTCATTAATTAGTTCTCTTCCCTAAATTTTTATAATGAAAAATTCTCTATTGGATTAAAATGATAACAAAATAGAGATATAAATAAGTTTATGAATATAGCATGTTAAAATATATTGTATCGCGAAAAATTATAATTTATGTGATACATTTATATTTACCGTGTTAACTCATTTATTATATCACATACAAAAAAATAATGAATCTTCTTTCAATATTTTCTTCAACTGAAGAAAATAATTGAAGAACCATAAACATTACAAAACGGATTAGATCATATTGTATCGCAATACATTACATGTTATATGGTAAACTCATAAAATTATCGTGTAAATTCTTTTATTATGTTATTCATAATTGTTGTGTTAAATAAATTATCACGTTAATTAATTTAGTATCGTGTTAAACCGTACCGTTCAAATTAAAAATAAAAACATATAAAAATTATAGATATCCATTTTTTTATACTGCTAAAAGATTTGACAAACGTAAAAGGTCTTTATGGTCCAATTTCCACTAGTAAGAAAGAGAACTAATTTTTTTAAAAAAAAATATGGTTGTATAGTTAATATTTTGGTTTTTTTTTGTATATATAGTGGTAATACCCTAATATTTTATCTAATCTTTTAACCAAAATTAATAAGCCAGAAAACTAGATTAACTTGTTGTGGTTAAAGGTATAGCAATGATGTATGAATAGGAGGCAAACCCATCTATATTAACATTTTTGCAGCAACTTTTTGAGATAAATCCTGGAGTTTTAAAACTATTTACTACTAGATTGTGTATCCGCGCGTTGCGCGGGATTTTAATTTAAAACCTCTTTTATCAATATTAACCTTTGAGCATAACTATAATCATTTAAATTTTAAAAGATAAAAGCTATATAATTAAACACTAAACTAAATTTTTAAACGATATACAACATATATATTGTTGGCGATAGTGTTTTTTTGACAAATAAATAATTTAATATTATTACATGGTAACAAATATTACTTAAAAAGATTTGCGAGAAGAGTAAAATGGCATTGACGACCAGCTCATGATCCTAATTGTAGATATCATTTATGATTATAGGTTAATACAAATATAACACTGTTCTATATATAACACAAATTTACCGAGCGTCATATACATGATTAAGTCTAAAAATACATATATAATATCATGTCGCTAGAGTAGGTTTAGCGAACTTGCTTTATCCATCGAAAAAGGTACAATGTGGTAAACGTGAACTCTCGACCAAGTCATGAATGTGTCAATCTTATCTCATTTCTATAACTAACGGTTAAGTCCGACTTTGAATTCAATAGTATTTCTTGAGTTTTAGAAAAACTCACTTCATTTCACATTATAAATGAGATCTCAAATAATGCAAAATTTAGTCATATACATTATCTTTTTAAGTTATAGTCATTTGATATTCAATCGCTTTTAACTACTAATTCTTTTGTGATCTTCAACAATGCACTCGTTACCTCTCAACATCTAGTTTATTTCCCCCTTTTTATTAACTCTCATATAATATATATTGAAGTGTGAGTTGATTTTAAGACATTGCATAACAATTTCTTCCTTAAAAATAATCCATTTTGGGTTAAAAGCATTTTATTCAAATGATGGGATATCAAACTTGTTTTTCTTTTTGATTATGTTAGAAATTTATAGTTCTACTTGAGAATATATACGTAAACTTTCTTTTTGAGATATGCTACACAAATTACATAAAAATATGCATATTAATGTTTTTATAATTTTTAATAGAATTTCACGGCATAAAGTGTGACCAATTTGGATATAAAAGGGTTAGAGCTTAAATTACAAACTAACATGCCAAAAGACAATAAAATGATACACAAAAAAATATGGGTTTAGATTATTTGTTGGGCTTGACACAAAAATTAGAAAAATGCTGATGTGGATAGCTTTAGAGGGAGAGAGAACTCTCCCATTATATATATAGATTCATGCCACTAGCATTAACTATATATTTAATAAACATATAATCAATATTTATCATTTTCTTAAAATCTCTCCAATAAAGATTTAATATCATTTTCCAATTTCATTCTTTCTTTTAATCTTTATATGATATTTTAGTTTTTATAGAAAATATTTTATTAAATTCCCCTTTAGGTGTACCCCTTTTTAAAAATACCCCCTTTATCTTTCCATTTTAAAAAATACCCCTATTTACATATAAAAAATTATAAAGTGTTACATAATTTATAAGGTACTTCTATATAATAACTACTACTGGGAGATTCGATAAAAATATTTTAAAATGTTTTAAATATTAATCGTTTTTATAAGTTTATAAGGTTTTTTAAAAGGTTTTTAAAAGGTTTTTAAAAGGGTTTATACAGTTTTTATAAGGTTTTTATATGGTTTTATACACATATAAATGTAATTTGTGTATATATTTATAAGGTTGCACACATATTTGGATAAATTTCAATATTTTTAGTGGTTTTTTTGATAAAGTTTGAAAAGGGGGTATTTTTAAAAAGAGGTATTTGAAAAAGGGTATTTTTGAAATTCCTCCAAAAATAAATATACAATTTTTCACATATGTTGCAATTTGAAAATTTTAAACGGACTTATATTACTTAATTGATTTTTTTTTAAAGTATATGTATAATGTCTCACATCACATAGAAAATTTTAGACAATGTTCCAAAACTATTATGAATTAAAACTAATATGCTTCCAATCACGAATACGAATGAGTAAGAAATTTGATTTCTCAGCCGTCCAAATATAAAAGTTTTATTCGATTTAATCCGGTTTTTTATTTGAAAAAATTAGAATTATTCAACAAAATTTCAAAATAATTTACTTTAAAATCTAAAATATTATCAATAATGAAACAGCTTTCATAAAAAGACTCAATTGAGCCAAGAAGTGGGAACATTATTTACATAAAGACAAAGTAGCAGACAAAGTAACCTTTCTTAAGGAAAATATTATAAAAGATATATATAGGAAGTGAATGTAAACAAATATAAATAGTTTAAAACTAAAACACATGGATTTGTCCATGTAATAATACTTATGGGTCACTGACTCATTTATTACATAAATGAATAAAGAAGGAATGACATGTATATCAATCTGTTCGTATTGTACTATACGTACCACAAATTTAAAATGCATCGTTGGCATAAGATCATTGATTAAATAAAATTCATTGACATAAATGAAATTAGGTTATTTGTTTAATTTTATTAATAAATTTTTAATATATAATTTGTTATAACATTTATAACATTTATTTAATATATTTCTTTTTCGATAGGGTTAATAATATTTCTATTTTATCTTAATATTAACAAAATTAGTATCGACACGTGTCAACATCTTTTCGTTTACATTTGACACATGTCACGATCATGTTAATGGCTGAGAAATTAGGTTATTTGTTTAATTTTATTAATAATTTTTTTAATATATAATTCGTTATAATATTTATTTTATATATTTCCTTTTTCGATAGGGTTAATAATATTTCTATTTTATCTAAATATTAACAAAATTAGTATCGACACTTGTCAACATCTTATCGTTTATAATTGACACATGTCCATAATTTTAATTTACAAAGATAAACCATAATTCTCATTTATCATTTATATACCTAAACCAACAAATAACATGTTTTAATTGTAAAATTAAAGTTTAAACCTTAATCCTCTCCTGTAAACAAAAACCGATATATATTCTTGTTAATAATAAATTTTATCTTATTACTAAACCAAATTGCTCTTGTAAACAAAAAACCGACATATATTATTTTTAATTATAAATTTTAAATCTCTATCTTATTAATAAACCAAGTTGACATAACTAAAATTAGGTTATTTTTTTATTTTACTAATAAACATTTAATATATAATTTGTTATAATATTTATTATATATATTTCCTTTTTCGATAGGGTTAATAATATTTCTATTTTATCTAAATATTAACAAAATTAGTATCGACACATGTCAACATCTTATCGTTTAGACACATGTCACAATCTTGATAATGGCTGAGAAATTAGGTTATTTTTTTAATTTTATTAATAATTTTTAGTATATAATTTGTTATAATATTTATTTATATATTTCCATTTTTTGATAGGGTTAATAATATTTCTATTTTATCTAAATATTAATAAAATTAGCATCGACACGTGTCAACGTCTTATCGTTTATAATTGACACATGTCACGATTTTGTTAATGGCTGACTTTGAAAACCAAGGTTTATATAATAAGATTGGATAGTTTTATAAATTTTTCTTTCACAAAAGAAAAACAAACAATGTTTTAAAAAATTTTTATATACCCATGCATTAATCATACATGACCATTTTTTCTTGTAATATCTGCCATGTCATAACTAGGTAGTAAATGGTTAGCCATCCTTAATTATGATATCTTAGGTGGATTTAAATTTAAATTAAAACAATAAACATACTTATTTAGTAAGATAACATATCTTACCCATCGATTTATATCTTGCATAAGATATGGTATCTTACTAATTAAGCATATTTATTTATTTAATTTAAATCTAAATTCACCTAAGATATCACTTAAGATATCAGCATTAAGGATGCTCTTAGAATATAGTTGACGACTGATATGGATGACCCTAAATAATTTGTGAGGTACTCATGGTATTTTGACATGTTTTTAAGAGGACAATGAACACGATCGTCAAGCTAATAGTCTTCTTGATAAAATATTTCAGAATCTAATTACATTTTTTGAGCTTAATTATAAAATGGAATAAGTGGCAATTTAATACATTTTTATAATTATAAAATTGATACACTCACTAATAACAATAAGAACCCCCCCCCCCCCTCCGTACTTCTAATTTTTGTCTTCAGTGATATGTCATTGTGTCTCTCTTTTCGCCTACCTCATTTTTTTGTTTATCTGGTATTTTTTTATATATTTTACATTGCCCTTGAATCTAATAATTAAAATTATCCATTAATTGGTTCACCAAAAAAAAATTATCCATCAATAAAAAATATTTCAAAAAATTTAGATATATTATATCTATATTTCTTTCTCTATAATTTGACATGAATTTTGTTTAATGAATTCAAAAATATTACATGTACATTTTTACGCGTACAGTTCATTGAGTGTATAGTTGTATATACTCAATATAGTTCTATATGTACCATTTTTAAGTGTAAAATCTGCAATTTTTCATGGGCATATACCTAAACTTGGAGTCCATTTTTTCTCTTGAAGTGACATGAAAATGGAGAAGCTCATTATGGAACAAACGCATGTCTTATAATAATACAATCTACATTTGGAATAATTATCAAAATCGCAAACAATATAAAAAAATTTGGATTCTCAATTAGACAAACACAACGTGGATGTTTAATTGATTCATTGTTAATCTAAATGTTGGATAAAATTTTGGGAATTGTTTCTTAACAAACAAACAAACAAAAATTTTACATATTAATTGTTTAATTTGTTATATATACTGGCGTATTACAAATGGACATATATTAGATAGATATAGTTAGGCATGACCATGGTTACAGTTAATGCGGTTACGGTTTATTAACCACGGGTTAACGATCATTTTCTTTAACCATAACCTTAATTATTATATATATGGTTAACGCAGTTACGGTTATATACGGTTACAGTTAATTACGGTTACGGTTAAATACAGTTACGGTTATTTGATGATTATAATATAGTTAACATCATAATTTGAATTTTATATTTTCTTACTTTGATAATAAAATTTTAAATGATGATATATTCAAATAATATTTATTTTAAAATATGAAATATATTTAATTATATAGTTCAAATATCTTATAGTAAATTAGTTAAATCAATGAATTTTATTTAATCAAACCAACTTACAAATTATTAAATTAATGGTCATAAGGCTATAAAATAACTAAATTAATTTATCTTTTCCATTTGATTAATGAAAATAAGTAATAGAGTGGATTAAATTTACTAGTTAACACATTAAACCATTTAAGATACTATTTCACTGAGATAATTTATTTTTAAAATTTAACCGTACGGTTAATTATGCGGTTAATAATAAGGTTAACCAACTGTTTTGATACGGTTACGGTTAATAAAAATTACGGTTACCAACCGTAAGTGATTTATTTTTACGGTTATCGGTTACGGTTTTTAACCATGTTACACGATTAAGGTTTTGTAAGGTTAAAGAACATTCCAATTACGGTTAAAAATACGGTTAAGGTTAAGTTTTTGTCGTACCTAGGTATAGCCGGTGATAATCAAACTCTGACAGTTCCTAACATGACTAACTCCAAACATTGTCATCCTCATCCTCCATATCTTCATTTTAATGATTCGAAACGTCGCTTTTTCTTTTCTTTTTCTTGCTAGCATTGTTTTTGTGAACTAAGACGAAGCGATACAAGTTTTATAGGACGTTTTGAGATCATACACCAGCCGTATATAAACAAATATCTTTGCAGCAAATTATAATCTGTCTTAATTTTTTAAATCTTTCCAATGTAGCAATAACATGTCCATACTTACATTAATATTGTAATCATCTTCTTCTTGTAGTATGATTTCATAGCTCTATAAGATGGTCGATGGAGTACATGTAACGCCCGTGTCTGGAAATCCGGGTGGTGTCGATCGACACCCATCCTTGGTGTCGATCGACACTAGTAATTTTTGGATTCGACGGTTTAAGTTTTAAATCTTCGGTTCAATTGGGTGTGGTTTGGGGGAAACCTAGGGCGACTTAATGGCTTAAAGGTGCGCCGTTTTTCTCATTTGAGAGTCTTTGGTCGCTTTGTGAAGGTTGAGAGAAAACAGAGAGTGAGTGTGTTTTTTTTTGGTGCCTTTGAGTGAGTTTTTGGAGAGATCAAAGCTTGTTCTTGGTGGTTTAAGGCTAGTTCCGTGCTGTGTGGTGTTAGGAGAGGCAGATCTTCCTTGTTCTTCCATGTTTTCGTTGCTGTTCAATCTTTAAAAGGTGAGTGCATGACCAAGGCTTATCTAAGCATGTTTGATCATTGTTTTGGGGTTTTTGATGATTTTTTGATTGATTTCTCTTTAGGTGTTGGAGCACGGATCACAGGGTGGCGAGCTGCCCGAAGAAGGGCGAGCCGTGGGTGGATACATGTGTCTGTTACCATTGCAGAGAGACGGGGCACATCAATACGAGGTGTCCTAAGATGCAGCAGTTAGCGGTAGCAGCGGTGCAATCGGTGATGCAGCCAGTGGTGCAGCAGTCGGGAGGGCAGCCTTTGGCTCAGTTGGGAGCACCGCTGGTGGCACATATCGTGGGATCACGGGGTTACTACCGTGGAAACAGGAGAGCCAAGCACTGGGCGGCCGATCACAGGTTCAATTCTGTTTCCTTCTGTTGTTTTAGAATTTGTTTTATTTTCTTGTGATTTTGCGGTGGGTGGTCTTAGTGAAAAGGGTTTTTGTAGGGACACTGTTGGTGGGCGGTCTTGTCCCACGTGATGTTTGATTATGGAGCTACAAATAGTTTCATTACCCTGGAGTGCACGATGGGTGGTAACATCAGTGGAGATGCTGGTTATTTTGGAATCGTTAGAGTCGCAGGAGGTGCGTTATTAGCGGTTCAGGGACGGGCTAGTGGTATGGATGTGGAGATTGCGGGAGGGTCGATGCCGACAGATCAGTATATTAGTCCGGTGGAGCTGTATGATGTTATTCTGGACATGGAATTGTTGGATCGGCATAGAGTTCATCTGGATTGTCACCGGGGGAGAGTATACTTTGAGCGACCCAGACCGAAGTTGAACTATCAGGGTGTGAGACTGATTTCGGGGAGTCTAGTGATTTCGGCATTGCAGGGAGAGAAAATGATTCGAAAGGGGCGGGAGGCCTACTTGGCGACGATGGTAATGCTAGAGACTGTCGGAGAGGTAGCAGTGGATAAGATCCGGGTGGTCCAGGAGTTCGAAGATGTGTTTTCAGTCGTTGAAGGGGTTACCACCATCTCGGTATGATCCCTTCACGATTGAGTTAGAGTCCGGGACAACGCCGTTGTCTAAGGCCCCGTATCGGATGGCTTCAGCGGAGATGGCTGAACTGAAGAAGCAGTTGGAGGATCTGCTGGGTAAGGGTTTCATCTGTCCTAGTGTTTCACTTTGGGGAGCACCGGTGTTGTTTGTTAAGAAGAAGGATGGGAGTTTCCAGCTGTGTATCGATTACTGGGGACATTCGAGTCACAGTGAAAAATAAGTATCCTCTACCGCGGATTGACGAGTTGTTGGATCAGTTGAGGGGAGCTACGTGATTCTCTAAGATTGATTTGGCGTCGAGGTACCATCAAATTTCTATCGAGGAGGCGGATATCTGTAAGACGACGTTCAGGACGAGGTATGGGCATTATGAGTTCGTGGTGATGTCTTCGGGTTGACTAATGCACCAGCGGTGTTTATGAGGTTGATGAACATCGTGTTCCAGGCGTTTCTGGATGAGTTTTTTTATCATTTTCATCGACGATATTCTGGTGTATTCTAAGAGTCCTGAGTAGCATGAGGGCCACTTGTGTGGTAGTGTTGGAGAAGTTGCGGGATCAGAAGCTATATGCTAAGCTTAGCAAGTGCAGTTTTTGGCAGAGAGATGGGTTTTCTGGGTCATCTTGTGTCTGCAGAGGGAGTTTCTGTGGATCCAGAGAAGATCCAGGCCATCAGGGATTAGCCTAGACCGCAGAATGCCACGGAGATTCGGAGTTTTCTGTGATTGGCAAGTTACTACCGACGGTTTGTGAAGGGCTTTGCCAGCACAGCTCAGCCGATGACCAAGCTGACGGGGAAGGATGTTCTTTTCGTGTGAACTCCTGAGTGTGAGAAGGGTTTTGCTAAGCTCAAAGAGATGTTGACGGTATTGGCTTTACTAGAGCAGGGGGAGCCGTATGTGGTGTACACAGATGCTTCGGGAGTTGGTTTGGGTTGTGTGTTAATGCAGCTTGGTAAAGTGATTGCTTATGGTTCGCGGCAGTTGCGGAAGCATGAGGGCAGCTATCCTACTCATGATTTAGAGATGGCAGCGGTAGTCTTCGCTCTTCAGATCCGGAGATATTATCTATATGGGGCGAAGGTTCAAGTGTTTACAGATCACAAGAGTCTGAAGTACATATTCACGCAGCCTGAGTTGAACTTGAGGCAGAAGCGTTGGATGGAGTTGATTGCATACTATAATCTGGAGATAGCCTACCATCCCGGAAAGGCTAATCTGGTTGGAAATGCTCTGAGCAGGAAGCGGGCAGCTTTAGCTCGAGGGTAGGATATGGAGACCTTGGTGGGAGAACTTAGCACTTTGCGGTTGTGTGCTATTTCTCAAAAGCCACTAGGGTTAGAAGCAGCTAACCGAGCAGATCTTCTGACCAGAGTTCGAGCGGCTCAAGAGAAGGATGCAGAGCTTGTTAATGCTTCTAAGAATACTGAGTCTGAGTATTAGGTGGCAGCCAATGATACTATCCTTATGCATGGGCGGGTTTGTGTGCCCAAGGATGAAGATTTGAGACGGGATATCTTGAGCGAGGCTCCTGCGAGCAGGTTCTCTATTCATCCAACAGCGAGCAAGATGTACAGAGATCTGAAGAGGTACTATCATTGGGTTAGGATGAAGAAGGATGTGGGTAAATGGGTATCTGAGTCTGATGTGTGTCAGCTAGTGATGCGGATATCGATTATCCTGTCCAACCCGCTGAACTAGATCAAGTACCAGATCATGTACCACACCCTGTACCAGTCGTCCCAGTAGGTCCCATGACTCGTTCAAAGTCTAAACAACTTAGAAAGAGGTTCAACCTAGCTGTACAAGACATTGTGAGCTCACTAGAGCTGAACTACGTCAACTGGTTTGTACCACCTTTACTCCATCACGACGGATATGATCCCATCGCCGAGGAAGAGCTTGCTGAAGCATTCACCCAAATGAGTCTTGAAAATACCATTTCTCCAGGTATGAATTCTCCTTTGACATGTCAAGAAACCTCTAGAATCCAAGAAAAGACAATGGAGTCACAAGAGACGAGCAAAACAAGCTTCACCTTCGAGAGTGATCGAGAGAGTGAAGATCAAGAACAAGACATCAAGGACTTGGAAAAGCTTCAAGAGACTGATCAAGCTACCCAAGAGAAACTCCAAGAAGCCATCTACTTCAAGAAACCAACAAACAAACAGGCACCTGACAAGACCCCTGAAGTAGATCGAGACGTAGTTCAGAGAACATCGAGTGGGCCTAGATCGCATCCAGGTAAGTTCTATTCAATATTTTCGATAATTGCAGGTCCATTAATCCCCAACAACGGCTAGGAGACGTGCTTATCACAAGGTTTCAAGTTTGCTTTAGTATTTTACTTATTTTCTTTCCAAAAACAATGGCTTTGTATTTGTAGTTTTATTTGTTTCCTTTGTTGCATTTTTACATTTATTTCGGCCTTAGGGCTAGCTGAAGGACTCTTATAAAGTCCCTCTGCAACAGTTGTACGAGTTTTTTCACCCTTGATTATCAATAAAGAACCAAACTTTCTTCACTTCTTCTCTTTAAGTGTCCTTAAGAGAATAAGCTTGTTCTTCGTCTTGTGTGTGTGATTCCACAAGGCTAAGATCGTGTACTGTATCAGAGACCAATCACATCTCTGTGGTGTACTTCAATCCGCCAGCACTTCCCCTTCATTCGATCCCACACGAGAGAAGCGACCGCCATCGTGTCAGATCTACATCAACGACCATCATTCCTTCACAAGAGAGAAGCGACCGCCATCTTGTGAAGCCTTCATATCTATCCTAATACAAGCTCACCACCGAGTCTTGTATCAGCTAGTGAAGGCTGAACATTAGGTGCCAAGTGGACTAATGTGGACTCTTCCCATTCCAGAGTGGAAGTGGGATATGATCACGATGGATTTTGTGGTAGGTTTGCCAATGTCTCGGTTTAAGAATGCCATTTGGGTTATTGTGGAACGTTTGACCAAGTCTGCACATTTCTTGGCTATCAAGAAGACTGATGGAGGGGCAGTTTTAGCTAAGAAATATGTGTAGGAGATTGTGAAACTTCATGGAGTTCCGGCCTGTATTGTGTCATACCAAGATTCGAAGTTCACTTCTGCGTTTTTGAGGGCTTTCCAGAAGGAGATGGGCACTAAGACGCATATGAGTACGGTTTACCATCCTCAGACAGACGGGCAGTCTGAGCGGACCATTCAGACACTTGAGGATCTGTTGAGGATGTGTGTGTTGGATTGGGATGGTCACTGGGCAGATCACTTGAGCTTGGTGGAGTTTGCCTATAATAATAGCTACCACGCGAGTATTGGGATGGATCCTTATGAGGCTATGTATGGAAGGTCATGTCGGACACCTCTATGCTGGATTCAAGTAGGGGAGAGGAGCATTTATGGTGCAAATTTTGTTCATGAGACTTCAGAGAAGATTCGGGTTCTGAAGCTGAACATGTAGGAGGTGCAGGATCGGCATAAGTGTTATGCTGATAAGAAGCGCAAGGAGTTGGTGTTTGAGGTTGGAGATATGGTGTATCTCAAGATGGCAATGTTGCGTGGTTCTAATAGGTCCCTTTCCGAGACTAAGCTAAGTCCGAGGTTTATAGGTCCTTTCAGGATTGTGGAGCGGGTTGGACCGGTGGATTATCGGTTGGAGTTACATGAGGTTATGCATGCATTTCATAAGGTGTTCCATGTGTCGATGTTGAAGAAGTGTATTCATAAGGATGATGAGGTGTTGGCTAAGATTCCGGCGGATCTTCAGCCCATCATGACTTTAGAGGCGAGACCGGTGAGGGTTCTCGAGAAGCGGGTAAAGGAACTTCGGCGTAAGAAGATTCCTTTAATAAGAGTCCAGTGGGACTGTGATGGAGTCTTGGAGGAGACTTGGGAGCTAGTGGCAAGGATGAAGGCAAGGTTCCGGAAGTGGTTTGACAAGCAGGTCGAGGAGTAGACCGTTGGCTTGTTTTGTTTTGAGTTTGTTATTGGTTGTATCTCGGTTGTATTTTCATTCCGATGTAATGATTATGACATTTGAGATTAATAAGATGAGTATTTCTTGGATTTGACTTGTTGTGTCATGTGTAAGAGAAATATGTGCGAGTTTCTAAAAATAGAAAGTGTCGGGTTTGACGGTTCTATTTTTGGAAAGTTTTGAGATTGTGGTTAGTATAGCATTGTGATGCTATAAGGGAACCACATGAGGTATATGTGATCGAGAGATATGCTCGGGGGCGTTTAGACTTATTTGCTCGGATATGATGTGATGGCCTCGGATGACGATTCAAGAGCACGCTTAAGGGTGACGACATGAGAGCGAGCATGAGACTTCCAGGATACCGTAGCTTGAAGGCTGGTGGTCTGATAGTGAGTCGGTATGACTTGAAGGTTGCAACCTGAGAGCGGGGGGGGGGGGAGTGGTGAGACTTCTTGGATACCGTAGTCTAAGGCTAAGGCCTAAGGACGAGCCGGTATGATTCATGATTTGCGACCTATGGACGGGGGAGGTGGGTGTGTATGAGCAAATAGGGTCTGAAACATGAGTATATTAGATTAGATTAGTGCCTCGGAGAGGTCAGTGGTGGGCTGACGGACGGTGTTGAAGGATTCGAGTACGAATTCATGTTAGTGGGGGAGAATTGTAACGCCCGTGTCTAGAAATCCGAGTGGGGTCGATCGACACCAAGGATGGGTGTCGATCGACACTAGTAATTTTTGGATTCGATGGTTTAAGTTTTAAATCGTCGGTTCAATTGGGTTTGGTTTGGGGCAAACCTAGGGCGACTTAATGGCTTAAAGTTGCGTCGTTTTTCTCATTTGAGAGTCTTTGGTCGCTTTGTGAAGGTTGAGAGAAAACAGAGAGTGAGTGTGTTTCTTTTGGTGCTTTTGAGTGAGTTTTTGGAGAGATCAAAGCTTGTTATTGGTGGTTTAAGGCTAGTAGAGGCTAGATCTGTGTTGTGTAGGAGAGGCAGATCTTTCTTGTTCTTCCCTGTTTTCGTTGCTGTTCAATCTTGTAAAAGGTGAGTGCATAACCAAGACTTATCTAAGCATGTTTGATCATTGTTTTGGGTGTTTTGATGATTGTTTGATTGATTTCTTTGCTTGTTTGGCTGTTTATGTGATGAATAATCCCTGTGAAACCCTTTGGAGACTCGCTCATATCATGTAGGTGATTTAGAGAGGAGATCCAATGAGAAACGCAGCTGGAGCGTCTGCAGAGAGTCGGTGTCGATCGACACCAGTAGTGGGTGTCGGTTGACACCAACGTTTTGTCTCGCGAGAATAGCTGCGACTCACGAATGGAGTGTCATACCCCGGTGTCGATCGACACCCAGAATAATATTATTGAATTGTTTGGTTAATGGAATTGTTTTTGTTGGATTTTGGTTAAGTCTTCTGCTGGGTAATTGTTGATTGATCTGGTTTAACTAATTAGAGTTGGGTTAATTGGTTGATTTAAATAGGTTAATCTGGTTTGCATGCAATTAAAAAAAAAATATAATGGGTTTTTCGGTGCATATCCATAAATTGACCAACGATATATATCATCTTATAAGTTTAATTAATAGTTTATAGCGTAGAGGACCCAAAGATTTAATGAGTCGGGCCTTCTCTGCTAGTAATCTCAAAACCGGGCACGTGACATTGATGCAACAAAATAAATAAGTATTAAATTGATTTCTTTGTTGTTGTAATTAGTAAATTGATTTCAGTGATAAATAACAAAAAAAAAAAGTGATAAGAGATTACAAAAGCAAGCCTCTAGCAATAGCTTGATTAGTCTTGAAATCAGTAGTTTCATAAACCGGAAGCTCTTTTAAGTACCGTCCCATACCGATCCTGTAACTATCGAGCTCGAACAGATCCGAACTTGAGTAGCTCCAAACATCATCCTCATCTTCGTTACCTTCGTCTCTGTTACTTGTCACATAATCCTTCAAACCTATCTTTCTTGTGACACAAGTCAACTCAGTTTGATGAACTTTGGTCTTAATATCTTCTTTCAGCGATGTCACTACTCTTTCGATACTCTTCTTAGCAGTACGTTCTGAGATCGGTTTTTGAGTATAGTCTCTGCAGTCTCCATCAATGGTTACTCTAACGGGATAGAATCTGATGGACCTTTCCAACTTCTTGCAGCAGTTGTTGTTGCTGTTGGTTTTATGTTTTGTTCGACTGAAGCAAGATCTTGGAGAAGAAGACTTCACGTCGGTGGTCTTACCGACAGAACAAAGCTTCACTTTCTTGGCGTTTGATTGGAAGATCGAGTTGAGGAAACTAGTAAGACGAGCTCCAGGAGACAAAGGCTGCTTTGATCTCTTTAGCTCCTCATGCATCTTCACGGCTTTCACCTTTTTATCATCACCTGATTTATTTACTTGCTCCACAAACTTACTCGATCTTCGTTTTGTTCGATATGATTCTGCCTCAGAAGATGAAAAGGCAGAGGAATCAGAGGTGTTGGTGGTTGTGGTGCTACTTCTGGGGTAAAGCCAGTGTTCTTCATCCATGATTGCTCTTCGAAGAGTTGTGAGCTTATCATCTTTTTTGGTTGGTGATGGTGATGATGTTGATGATGATGAAGATACATTTTCGTCGTTGTTGCTATTGATGGTTCCTCCTCTTAGGTCACTTTGAAGACCGTCTGATTCATCGATAGAACGATAAATAGAATCAAGAATAGAGGAAGAGAAAGAAGGTGTTCGTTTTTTCTGAGGAAAAGCCATGAGAGAGCAGAGATCTCAAAGGGATCAATTGAAAACAGAGTATTTATAGAGAGACAACAGCTCAACTGTGTTTTTGTCTGCTAAGAGAATATCAAAAGCTGACAAGACATGTTTATTAGCAGTGTAAATGAATAAGAGTACTAGCTTGTAATATTAGGATTAATATATAGTTTGAAAAAGCTGTGAATTGTGTGGCAATAGTGATTAGGGCTTGTGGAGAGAAGACAAAGGAGAGTGGAGATGTCTGTGGGAAGAAGACAAAAGCTGGTCAAGTGAGCAGACACGCTTTGTGGTGTTTTGTTTCTGAGAGACTTCCTCATCAGACACATGAGGAGAGAGAGACAGATATGTATATTAATGCGTGCGGGCAATTATTAGAAGCAATTGGGAGTGTGTGATACTGTTACCTCTTTTATTTTTATTTTTATGTACATTTCTCTATTTTCTTGATGTGTTTTACATTATCACTTTTCTTCTTCTTCTAAACACATTTAAGTTAAGGGTGAATTGGCAAAATAGACAGTTTTTTTTTAAGATATTAGGTTTTTAGACAGTTTACTATTACTAATTGGTAAAAAATTGTTGTGACTACTCCACTAATATAAGTTATATCTATATATATTTTACAATTATTTACACACACACTCTATCTTACTTTTTCTTCTTTTTTTTCATCCAAATTACAGAAATTGATTTAGTAACATATGTTCATCCAAAAAATGAATTATAATATGATATTAATCTGTAAAATATTTTTGTAAATCTAAAAAGACCAATTTTAATATATTTTACAAATTCATAACATTAAATTTTGTCATATCTCAATGTATTTGTACACCCACTTTCGTGTTCGTACTCCTTGATGCGTGTTCGAATTTCTTTATAAGTGTTCGTATACCCTGATTTGTGTACGTACTCTCTGATTCGTGTTTGTTTAACCCAAAATATTTGTAACATGAGAGTGAATACTCTCTTCGTTATGTTCGTACTCTTTTTCTAGTGTTCCTATTTTATGGTAGATATTCTACTTTTGTTAAGTTTGTATGTACTCCTCATTTTGTGTTCATATTCTATATGTTGTGTTCGTATTCTCTATTTCATGTTCACAAAAATTTGTAAAATATAACAAAATTATTGTCATTAGTTTGTAAAAAAAATAAAAACTAATTTGAAAATATTATAATTTTTTGGATACTAAAATTTTAGTAAAATCAATTTTAAAGATCTACGGAAAAAAGTATGGTAAAAACAAAAATAAAATATATAATATAATTTTTACACTCTCTCTCACTCACACACTTTTCTCGGTCACTCACATATATTTTCTCTCACTCTTTCTCCTAATTTTAAATAGTCACTGATCTAAAAACATAATAAAGTTCCCAAAACTGTCTACTTTTCCAATTATCTTTTAAGTTAAACATGTTTGGTCGGTTAGTCCGAACATAAGTTATTAATTAGATTGAAGGGTAATGTTAGAGAATAGCCAAATTTTAGACAAAAAAATTAAGTAAATAGCCATGGAAATTTTTTTAATTGGAAAATAGCCATGGACCCACATTTTAGAAGGAGTGAAATGAAAAACTTATCTTCTTTGTGTTTTGGAGTTTGATAGAAAGAGAAAAAAAGAATCGGCGATGAAGACACAAATGAGATAGTTTTCATGAGAATTTGAAAAATAGCGTGTAACATATAAAATTCACATGTTATATGTTTGTTCAAAAAAAACACACATTTTTGTTCAAAAAAAATAAACTGAATAACATGTATTTTTGGAATAAATC
Organism: Capsella rubella; assembly: GCF_000375325.1. Taxonomy (NCBI): domain Eukaryota; kingdom Viridiplantae; phylum Streptophyta; class Magnoliopsida; order Brassicales; family Brassicaceae; genus Capsella; species Capsella rubella. The sequence goes on along the minus strand of NW_006238919.1, from coordinate 5,059,457 downwards.
ACATGCAATCTTTATAAATAACATGAAATATTATAAAGTAAGGTGGTAAAGAGATGTATCTCATGTTATCACGTGTAATTAAGTGCAATAGCATGTTATAAAAGAAAATGACATGTATGAAACTATTGAAAACAGAAAAAGGAGAAAGAAGAAGGAAATAAGAACTTGGACTATAAATGTAATTGGGAAAAATGTCATTAAAATCCCGAACTTTCAAATTTGGAACGATTTAATCCTGAACTTTAAAAAAGTAATTTTAATCACAAAGTTTTGTTGACTTTTCGATAAAATAGCTAAGTTTTGTTGATTTCACTTATTTAAGCATGACATTTAATTTTTGTTAAAAACTTGAAGATGTGGTTAACTATCTGTGAGCTGTTTTTGTTTAGCCTAAATGACCATGTTTCTTAGACGATAAAACGATGTTGGAAGTCGTTTTCTTCCTCCATGGGTCCGCGCTATGGCAACAATTCAACAAGAAGTAAAGAAATTTTGTGGCTTTTTCTATGGTTAGGGAGTTAGATTTGTGAATTATGAATCGATTTTGGGATTTAGTTTCTTCGGTATGTTAAACGACGTCGTTTTGTGGTTTGAAACGGAAGCAACTCACGGATAGTTAACCCCATCTTTGCAATTTTAAGAGAAACTAAACGTCGTGTTTAAATCGGTTAAGTCAACAAAACTTAGCTATTTTACAGAAAAGTCAACAAAACTTTGTGATTAAAATGACTTCTTTAAAGTTCGGGTTTAAACCGTCACAAATTTGAAAGTTCGGGATTTTTATGACATTTTTCCCAAATGTAATTATAACAGGAGAGAGAGTGCTATAGTACTCATGACTAGTTTCTTAATTTATGCATAGAATTTAGCTATCTAGTGTATATCATAAAGGTTCCTAGGACGAGGGTTAAGTGAGAGATTCAGTTTTTTCCTTTAATTTCTTGCAAAGTTTGTTTTAGTGTTTTTGACTAGTTTGGCTTTGCTGCTATAATCTTACTTCGTTTTTAATTGAGAATAATAATACTCTAGTTAACAAAAAAAAATAAAAAATTAAGTATATGGTAAATGAACAAATATTCTATGGTTTTTTTTCTTTTCTTAAAGGCTTCGTAAAATTATTCATGAGTTTTGGTTATAGAGAATAGTACATTCTATTCTTATGTAACACAATTATATATTTTTATTATTATTAGTTTTGTGGGTTACACTTTGAAATTTCTTATATATATATATATATATATAATATTTTTTCTCATATAATTTTTTATTTTTACTTTGAGAAACTTTTGCGATTTTGTAAATTTAATCATTTTTGTGTATTTCAGTTATAAAAACACAAATGAAACTATATTAATATTCTCGTCAAATAGTAAATATATAAGATTATAAAATGTAAATAGTAAATAAAATAGAAATCTAGTAATTCTTTTGTAACTAAAATTAACATTACATATAAGTTTCCAATTACAGCATGGGATACTCTCTAGTTTATTCTTATAAGCATATTACCTTTTCTGGTTTTTGTGTATTTACTTACAAAAAAAAAATACAATGAGAAATATTTTTTACACTTATTATTTAATGTGAAATAACTTATATTGTTACTATACATGGCTAGCTACTCGATATTCTCATCTTGGCCTACGGACAAGAAATAGTGGTGAGTAATAAACTACTAAGTGAGTGAATCTTTTCTGCCCACTTTATAAATACGATGACACAAACTGTAACTTTAAACCACAATCATCAACCACACAAAAATTGACACAACAACCATATAGTCCACATCACTATGCACATCTATAACACACAAAATTCATTAGTAAGAGTTCCACATCACTATTCACAACATACAAAATTCATTCTTGCCACTAGCAAGATTTCCAGATCAATACCAAATTTGATTATAGAACATATACTTTTACTGGGTTGGTTAACCAATTATTGAGCTACAACAAACCAGTCAATTTATTGCAAACCATATTCACTATTCATCATCCAAAGATGGTAATCACATAGGTAACATTTATGAATTTCTTTTGAGTTAATTACCTAGGAAGGACTTTTGGCGATGGCATTTGCTGTATGTAGGACTTTAGCAATCCCATTGTCGGTTTGCCATTTATGTCCACTCGAAAAGACAGTATTAGCCTTCATCTCGCTTTGCTTTTTATTTGTTATTTTTTTTTTAGAAAAAAAAAACTAAAAACTACTATACCATCTCCAGTATAGTATTTTAGACAGTTACATTTTATTACTATAATAATAAATATGAAAAAGTAGTAGAGAGAGAAAGGAACGTTGCTTCCTTAAGCCATTTAGAAAACGTTGCTTCCTTAAGCCATTTAGAAAACGTTGCTCAACACTTGTCCATCATCTATTGGTTCGTTTATTAAAATATATATATATATATATATATATATATATATAATTAAAATATAATTATTTAATTGGTTTTTGGGAAATTGTAGGTGTGTCACCAGTAAAGGTGCTCTTAGCCGCCGTCCCTCTCGGTGGATGGAACAACACGAAGCTTCTGGATTTATGTCGTTTTCCTTCTAAATTTATGTCAATTACTCTGGGAGGAGAGGTGTAATGCAGTAGATGAAATCAGGGGTAAAGAATACAAACCCTCGTTGCAATTTGGTTCCCACCATCACGATTTGATTTTGGGTCAGCAACAATGGCTCTGTCTTATTTACAAGATTCTCCTCCTTGGGTTTTTCATGATTTAGGTTCTGATACCCATTGTTCCCTTCGTGTTGTCTCAATTTCGATAGGTTTGCAGGTTGCTGTCGGTTTTGATACCCATTTATCGCTGCTGTTGTCTCCATTTCGATAGGTTTTCGCCCATGACATAGCTTTCAATTTGTTTCTTGCTCCTGTAATTGCTTAATGATTCGTTGATAAATATGTTCTGCTCATTTTTCCGTCTTTTCTGTAGCTTTTGTTCTTCACAAATGGATTCACTTGGGAGTGACGGCTCACCCGTTTCTCGGCCAGGTTCAGCCGTACCCTTTTTGCCTATTTTATAGTTTTGTTTATGTTATTACTGTCCTTACCTGTGCATTACGCGTGATATTCTTCCCTACTTGGTGTCTGCTTCCATCCAAGAATTCATGGTAGCTGTGTATGTAGTTGATGGTGTTTCACATGAATGTAGTTTAGTTTTGCTGACGTTTCCTGTTCTTAAGTTTTACTCACCTGATGCACTAAGTTCTCTTTCCCCCATCTCTATTAGGTGACTCCCCTTCTTCCTTATGTATACTCATTTTATTTTTTTCTTACGCTTTAGTTGTCTCACGCCATCCATGTTGTTTTATGCTTGGGTTGCCTATCATCCATGTCTTTACGGTTAAGCTACCTTTCCCGGTTACCGTCGTTGTTGTTTTATGCTTGGTTTGCCTATCATCCGTGTCTTTAGGGTTTAGCTACCTTTCCCAATTACTCGTGCTTTCCCTCTTCATTTGATTTATGCTCCCATCTGTCTGCAATTGTCTTGTTATGGTTGCAAAATAGATTATGCTCCCTGTGTTTGTGCTTCATAGTGTTTCGCATTTCCAATTTTGGGGGTTCCATGTTGTTTCATGTTTAGTTGCATCATGCACTTAGTTGTTTCCCCCCCATACGTATGCATTGATTGCTTTCTTTGCATTGTCCCATTTTAGTGTCTCAGCCCCTACCAACAATTTATTTTTCCGTTCTGCCCAGTCTTGCTACCTGACCGGATCTTCGCATCAAATTGTTATAGAAACCTTAAGTTCTGACTGAACAATATCCGGAATGTAAATTGCTCTTGGTCCAGGTAAACCGTTTGAATACTTTTCTTTCAAGACTTCAGCTATCAGTTTTGTAGATGCTTGTTTCTCATATTGTGACCTAGCCGTTATTGAGCAAGTGTGGGTTAGTCTTGCTATTTTGATTTCAAAATTGCTTGAATAAGGAGAGACTACATGACCAAATACTCTCCATCGACAATGATGATTAACACAAACACAGATCAACCTCTTTGTATAAGAATCGGCTAGCTTGAAGTGGAACAATCTCTTATGGTATATATAGCTAAGGTATTCTGCATAGCTATCTTATATTTAAACACACGGCCAGTATATATAGCATCTTCTTCTGCAAATTCTATCGCACACCCACTGGATCTTTTTACTTTCATCAAAGCACTTGTTTAGCACTAGCGAACCATCACAAGCTTTGTTGTCCTCATCAAACACAACATTACGATGATTTCTTGCAATAGGCTCCCCTACTATAGGTGAAATAACAGTTGCTTCTTTAGTTGCAGTTGCAGCAACTACACCTTCACTGCCCCAACCAACCCCAAACTGATGATTATTTCCATTGTTGGTGTCAAGAACATCTGAACCACCAGGTGGAAGTTGTCCTCAAAAGACAAATTAGGTTCTCTTGCTCTTGTAGCGTAGGCTAGAACAGCCGAACCTATGTCCTCTTCACCAACAGGCGCTTCAGATACATCTGCCATTGTGGCTTTTCAGGGATCTACAACCTCGAAGAAACTGTTTGAAAATTCAAGAGGATATTGTTTGTCAAATATGGTATCCCAGTCATGATTACCAACATCCTCATCTCACCATGAGCTAACAACACCATCAGTGAAACTATCTTCACACTGAGTACCCACATGATCGTCTTCACTCTCCAAAATTTTCTTTGTACCCTTGCAATTAGCTCATTCTTTCTCATGTTTCTCAACTTCGTCTACTTGATTTAGAATTTATTCATCTTCATTAGACAAAGAATCTTCAGACATCACATTAATTGGTGCACTGCTGTCCCTTGACTTGGGAGACAGCGAGGGAGATAGTGAGGGTGTAGCAGCATCAGCAAGACTTATAATCCCACTAGTATTAGTGCAACTCCAATCATCCAACGCCTCGTCGTTTCCATAATTTCTCTTAGTTATTTTTGAAGGAGTTGACTATGGAACAAAGAGCATTCTAATTGCCCCATCTTCACAATTAACATCATTGATAGGAAATATTTCTCTCCTAAGGCAGGCCACCCATTCTATTGCCGTCATTGGTATGTGGCTCTGCTGATCCTCCCTAACGCACCCTTATCCTTGCAAACATAGGTGTGTTTTGAACAGCTGATGGATCTTGGCCTTTTTCAACAGTACCACATTGTTTTCTTATACCCTGACCAACATCCTCAGCACTTTGCAGTTCTAGAGACAATAACAAGTTTAAATGAACAATCTCTTCTTTAACTGCAAGACAATTCCTCACACTCATATTGCTTGTCATAATTACAGAAGGTCGTCTATTCACAAAGAACACTGACATTTGACAAGGAAGCCAATAACTTAATTTCGATTTCAAGTTCATACCACCAAGCTCAAATTCTTCACGCACAATATATATCAATTGTCCATAGCTCTTATCAGCAGACATAGATATGCAACGTGCACAACATTCTTTTGCAAGAATAATATCCTATATCCCATATCTGAGCATTCCCAACTCCCAGCAATAATAACGACTGGGATTTCAGATCCCTACACAGAACAGACATATCCATATATTTAGCAGTATATAATATTCAATACAGATAAGCATTCTAACACATTAAAAACCAGGATAGGCAGGACGACAAAGTAGAGAATGAAACGGAGCTTAATGCCTCTTAGGCTAAATGTTAAGAAGTATAGACATAAGCGTAGACATGAGTACACCAAAGTAAATTACTAAGGTCAATATACAACACAGTCTTAAGATGCAGATTGCAGAGGAAGGACGACATAGCACAGACAGAAACCAAACTTAACGCTTCTAACCCAAAAACCACTTTTATAGAGGACTTAAAACTCATAACATAGCTACACAACCTATCTGCAGATAGTGTTCGTACCTTTTTAAATTTGTCGCTAGCTTACAATCATATTTCTTCTTTTTGAGAACCATCCTTACGAATGTGGCACACGAAAATTCTTTCTTTCGATTTATCCACAAAAAGACAACTCCTTTCTTATGCTACTCAACACAATACCTTTTATTAAATCCACTATATAGCAAAACCCTACGAAATGTGAAGCACAAAAAATCTACCCTAGTTATAGTAGAAAACATAATATCGATGAGCAGATCCACCTCTTGTAAAAGGAAAAAAATATTTTAAACTGTCTCGATCCCGCTTAATGGTTGGAGGGCGTCTTCGTCTTTTTTATAGCTCATTAATGGCAAATCCAAAAGGCCTGCCCAAAAATAGCAGATGTAAAATATTAGGCCCACGAAGTGGCAGATTCTGCAATAATCCCATTTTTTATCCATTTGACTTATAGTTTGTTTTTTTTTTGTTTTCATTGTTATTTAAGTTATGAAGAGATTAGGAGCTTAAAATTTTTGGTGTTCATATATTCCTTGTTTTTAGGTTTGATCTTATCGCCATGAGGAAATATATGATCGAACCACTGTCATTTTACTTCAGTTTTTATTTTGCTTAATAAAGAAGATGAGAGCTCATCTCAAAACTTAGCTATTCCTTTACGTTCTTGCTAGCCAAGAAAGATGGAGAAGAGTTGTCTGGCCCTTTCGGATTTGCAATTCAATGTACCTTGATATCGAAGTTACGTAAAATGAAATAGGAGGGAGTGTATTAGTTTAACTGAATCATCACAAGATGGTTTTAAAGGTTGTTACCATTAAAGAGATTTTTAACATCATGCATTCTCCAACCATTGTGCTTTAACGACATATGGAAATTGATACTTAAAACTCCTTACAGTCATTCTGCTGGCGCAAGATATATGAATATGTTAATTTTACTCATGAGAGCTAGCTCTAATGGTTCACCATCTTGATCATATCTACAATAAAAGAAAACCCAAAATAAAAAACATGTAAAATGCTAAACAAGAAATATTACAATCATATGACGAGATTGAGAAGCGTTACACAAGAGATTCGTCCTCAAGTGACAAGGAAAATGCATGCATCCTTTACTTTCAATGGGGGATTAGCAAATCAAGTTGCAGAAGCCATAACCAATAAGGCCAAATCCTTTCCATATTTATTAGGTTACTCTTAATTATGAAGGAGGAACATATTCTTGTTTATTTTAAATCATATGTTCTAGTTTATAAAGATTATAGAATAATACTAACCTTTGTATATATGAGGGGAAAACGGCATATTCCCCCATAAAATAGGTTACTTTATCGCATTCATACACGAAACTTTGTCGCGTGCCTATAATTACATAAACTTGTATTAAATTTGAATTTTCTACACGAATAAAACAAATTCGGTCAAAACCCACAAATCTCTAAACGACGTTACTGTTCCGTTACGAGAAAAATGATTAGGATGCCACGTGGATGTTTATAACACAAAATGACGTCGTATTATTTCAAAAGAGTAAAAATAATTCAAACCATACCATTTTCAGAATCGAACCCATTACTTCTCACACATAATGGTTACTCACTACCAACTGTGCCAACTCATTTAATTAAACAATGACGAGCAAATAATGTATATAACAACTTCAAGTGGGATGTCAGAACTAAAAGAGAAATTCATCTCTTCTCTCTTTTCTTTCTTCGACTTCTTAATCTCTTTTTTTTTTTTCGACAGTTCGTCATCTCTTCTTCATTTCCATTTCCCACCACCATCGTTTCCAATTTTGATTTTCCTTTTCCAAAATCCAGTTGAATAAATTTCCAGTTTTAATTTTGACGTTTCTTTTTTCGCAATCCAGTTGAATCAAATCTCAGAGATCTTAACCAAATAATAAGTTCATCAACAGATCTGAGAAAAAGTGATGTAAGGTGACTAATTCAACAAAGAAGAAGAATCACGTTTCAAATCGTATACATCATTCACGTTTCAAATCATATACAAAGAAGAAGAATCACGTTACAAATTCCCAACTCGACCGATCCTGGACATCTCACTTGAAGTTGTTATACATATTATTTGATTGTCATCATTCAATTAAATTAGTTGGCACAGTTGGTATTTAATAAGCATTTGTGTGTAGGAGGTAATGTTCGATTCTTAGATTGGTAAGGTTTTAAATATTTTTATTTTTTTGAAATAATACGACGTCGTTTTGTATTATAAACATCCACGTGGCATCCTAATCATTTTTCTTTTAACGGAACAGTAACGTCGTTTAGAGATTTGTGGGTTTTGACCGAATTTGTTTTGTTCGTGTAAGAAATTCAAATTTAATACAAGTTTATGTAGTTATAGGCACACGAAAAAGTTTCGTGTATAAATACGATAAAGTAACCTAGTTTATGGGGGAATAGGCCGTTTTCCCTATATATGAGATATGTTGGGTTGTTCGACATTCAGGGGATCACTTAGCTTCCTACAAAACGTGAATGCAGTTGATTTTCTTGTGCATCGTTAGTATCAAACGAGAATGTATTCATTTCAAATAAGCTTTGGTTAGTTGTGAAGATCTTGATGAAGCGGTTACATCTCAGTCTTTGGCTTTTAACAATCTTCGAGAAGTTTTTGTCATTGGATCTGATACTGCGATTACTTTGTCTATTTCATGTCTTTCTTATGCAAGAAACATGTGTTGTTTTTACTAACTGACTTGCTACAACTGGCTAAAGTCATACTAACCTTCGTGACATGTTCATCTCTCTTTCTTGAGAACTTGGAGAGATTCTAAGATTGCATCGTATCAAAAACAAACAACATAATGCAATTCAATCGATCAATAAAGTAGCAAACATGAACTTATTATAAGTTGCATAAACTAAATTGATCATAACCGAATATAAATAAAGGAAGAGAAATACACAGCTTCGTTACACCTCTAATCAAGTTTTAGTTAAGAATTTCAATCAAAATCAAGACCTTATTATGACAAATCATGTCAGAAATGAACCAACTCCCAAGCAAATCTTCCTGGTAGACATATTTTTCTTATCAGTTTTACGTCAGAAAATTCAATAAAAGTCATGAAAATGAAAAGAAAATAAAACCTGAGATAGTCAGTTCAAGTCAAACGAATCTTGAAACACTTTTAACAAAGAAATCTCCCTGAATATAACAAAAGAATTACAAAGAAGACTTAACATCTAAGCTACGTTGCTACTGCAAGCCTACAACAATTAGTCCATATATAAGAAGTAAAAGGAATTATAAAGGAGTGTATTAGTGTACCTGAATCATCCTAGGATTGTCTATAAGGTTGTTACCAAGACAGGGAGTAGCATACTACACTGTCCAACCATTTTTATAGATATTAATCATTTTTGAAAATAATTCATTCTCTGCCAACATGAATCATAATAAAATATGATAATCGCTCTTAGCTTTTTAAAATATATCCAAAGCACCAGTAAAAGTAAAAGCTATTAAGGTAACTCTAAACGACCTTCGTTGGCCATCTCTTTGAGAAAAATAGGTTGCATACGTCTCCTTCTAGTAATCTATCTTCTGGAAAAATAGGATTCAAGAGCTCTATCTTAAATGTTAAATTTCCTAAAAGATGGTACCCATTTCCTTCCAAGCTCAACTGTTTCAGAAAGGGATTCAGAAACTAATAAGCATAGCTGAACGATCATGTGAACCAAATAACGCAATTTTTCCAGTGGATGGTCCACAACAATAATTAAGACAACAAGTTTTGCTATTACAAGAGGAGGCTCTAATATTGTGTCCACCATATACTACCAAACACACCCACGAGATCTAGCTGTGATGGTTCATCATCTTGATCATATCTACGGTAAAAGGAGACAAAAACCAAAACAAATGAAATAAATATAGATAAAAAACACTACACAAGTTATAATTCTCAAACCCACTAAAACTGAGTCGCACATTGCACAACCAAATTTGATCAAATAACATGTCTACATAGAGATTGAGAAAATGTTGATCTTTACCAAAAAACAATTGCACACATTTATTGGCTTGCATCTCACAGACTCTAGTAACATTTCCAAATCAAACCTGAATTCATATATGTTACCAAAGAGATGAGATGGGAATATAATTTTTATGGGAATTGTAATCCTAACCATATTATCCACACATGGATAGGTTGAACCAAACATAAAACAATCATGAGCTCGACAATGTTATTGAAGGACTCCAAATAGAAGCAAGATTTGTTCATACCTATCATGCTCAATTGAAACATGATTTCTTCATATTGGTTTTTGAATTTTTATTTGAGTGAGTAATCCTCACACCTTGACCTTATGCATCATGCATCCCAAAAAAACGCATGTTTATTTTCTCCAAACAACTAGGATGAGCCAAATTGGGAGAGTAAAACTAAGTAAATATATTAAAACTTATAACATGTGACTCAAATAGCTGCTTTTCAAGTAAACATATTGAAACTAGGATGAGCTGTAGGATGAGCTGTAGTTTTATGTACAAAATCATAATTCATCAATAGTTTACATGTAACAAACAATTCATCAATAGTTTACATGTAACAAACCTGCAATAAGAAAACACAGAATCTGAGGCCAAGGTAAAAGCATATAATTAGAAAATGTTCAAGGACAAATTAGTTTGTAAGGCATTATATACAATGTCATTGCCGAGCTCACGTGGCTACGCAACCTTTATCTTGAGATGAGTCTTCCTCTCCAAAAGCATCCATTGTGTTTTGTGACATTGTAAGTGCAATTTATCTCTTCTTGAATCTGGTTCGGTATCAGCGGACAAAAGTATATTGAGATTGATATACATTTTTTCCGGAAACGTGTAGCTCTTGGTCACATTTGTTAAAGGGGGTTCCAAGGTTTTGAAGGAGGAAAGTCTGAAACTACGGGGGAGATTCATAATCTTTTGTTGGGGTACTTACTTTCCTACCTTCATCGAGTATGGTGAGCACTTGGTTTATGTTATAGATTTATGTCCCAGTACAAGAATGCTTGGATTGTCAAATTCAATAAAAAAGGGGGAGATTGTAACTGCATGCTTCAATGGAGACTGAACAAAAATAAAAGTGTTTAGATTTCAGAATTGCTAGAACAAGTTCAAAAATGTTTTAATGAGACGAAATATTGAAGAAGCATTAACTTATGACGTGGACTGTGTGATATAATAATGGAGATATTGTTAGTTGTTGTAAAGGTTTCGTGCAACCAAAGATCTACAATATTTGGAAGATATATCAAATCCAGAAAAAAGGAAAACGATATTATCGGGTAAGGCAAACCTAGAAGATCTCTTAACCCACGAATATAAAAGGGCTTGAGGAGATGCTTCTGAGGTTTAGCCGTTTGTGAGAGAAGAATTCTTTCATAGGTTCTTCTATTTTAGAGAGTACGAGTTTACTCTTGACAGTGAGAAAAAGAAAAAACTAATGTAGAAAACAAGCTGTGTATATAGTCTCTTCTTTTGTTTAGGTTATAAATCGTTTTGGCCTCAAGCTAAGAGGGTATTCTTAGGCTGTGAGTAACTCCAATTAAGAGCGTGTAATCATCTTAAAGATTTCTAATAAAAGTCGATACTAGGTGCGCCAAGTTTTGGGGAATTCTCGTGTTTTCAAGCCCATCTCGTTTTTCACTTGACTTGCGTTCTAGTAGTGACAAAGACATCCCATCCTGCTTCTTGATGCTTCTTATCCAGCTTGTACCACCAATGTCACATAACCTCTTATATGTTGATCACTTGATCTTGATGTTTAACATACCCCGCACATACTGGATTGTTCGTTCCAGTGCTTCCAAATGAGTAAGCTTGGAGGCAATTAGAGGTAAACCTGCTTAAACATTCGCCATCTTCAATGATGTGCTCAGGAAGTTAGTGAAACACACTGCAACCTGTTCCAACAAGTTTATGGCATACATATTTTGAACAAGAAGATTTTATTCTTCCATTTGCTCCACCTGAAGATCCACGACACCGTCTTTAGTTTAGCCACATGAAAATGTGGTTCTTTTGCTTAGGATTGGGAATAGCAATTGAGAACTTTTGCTTTGACATGCTTTTAAGGTTTCTCTTGCCTTGATGTTGAGGTGATGCAGCAAGATTGTTCTTCTTAGGCTTCATACAATTCTTTGATTCATCCCACATGAAGAAGTCATTGCCTGATCTTATACCTGTAAGTATCACTTCACTTTTCTTCTTGCAAGCCCAACAATTCCACTTGTCACACATAACTTTCAATCCACTATCACAAAGTTGACTCACACTAATCAAGTTGACTTAAAGTCCCTGAACATAATACACATTCATCAACTTCGATAAATTAGACCCTTCAAGTTTTCCTTCCCTTTAATTTTCCCTTCTACACCTCCACCAAACTTCACTTTGCTTTCATCCACCATAGTGTAGTCTCCCAACAATTTTTGTTGCTTGCCATATGCCTTGAGCATGCACTATCAAAGTACCAAGGCTACCTTTAACATATCTCATTGAAGGTTATGCAACAACTTGATTATGATACATATCCAATTTTCTCATAAAAACACGTGAAGAATTATTGTAAAATGGGTAATACCTCTTTTGACTTATCAATCTCCTCACTTTTTCTTGAAATCTATAGCAGCACTTCTTAATATGCCCATTATTTCTGCAATAGTAGCACCCATTTGAATTCTTTCTTTCATTTTAGTTTTCCCTTAAACGAATTTCACAAAATCCATTTTTCTCATTGACGTTTCTCCTTTGATAACCAAGGCCATCGTTGAGTTTTGCAGGTCTTCCCATTTTCAAAAAAAAATTCCAGATCCTTTGTTCCACTGTTAAGCATGAGAAATCTTCTTCTTCGTTTCAGCGAGCTCATGTTCTAGTGATGTTCTCTTCTCTTTCTCCATAACAAGTTTTTCCTTCAAGACTATCACCTCCTTTATCAGTTGTAGGTTTTCTTTTCTAATTTTCAAGCAGTTCTCATACATTACCTGAAATTCTCGTCTAAGAACATCTTGATCTTCTTCTTCCTCAGTTTCACTTTCTGATTCCTACACATTTTTTTCGAATTTTGAAGATGCAACTAGTGTTTCAGCTTCACTCTCGTCTTCACTATCAAATGAGTCATACTTCTGAATCATGGATGGGAAAGAAACAAACCCCTTGACTTTATTGTCTTCGTCTTCACTTTCTGTTTCATTATATGTTTAAGATCTATCTCTTCTTATGTGTCCACTCACGTAGTCGAGCTTTGAGTGACCAAAACCCTTACAATCAAAACACTGAACTTCTCTTTTCTTTATGGTGGGACACTCAGATTTAAAGTGACCAATTCCCTGACATTTATGAAATGTCAATTCAGTTTTTCTTATTGACCTTTCACCCTCTTCTGATCGAGAAACCCCATAAAATCTCATATTTCCCTTGTCAACTCTTTTCAACGAACTTTTAAAATTCTTCACCAGCATACTCTCAAATATTTATCTATCATTAGAAACAACAAGTGCAACTCCCTTTTAAGTAACAGGAATTTGTGGCTCCAACTCCATCTCTTGTGCCTTCATCATTCCCACTACTTCTTTGAAACTCATGGTGTCTATGTCAAGAGATACAGTCAACACAGACTTGTGAGCTTAAAACTTGTGTGGAAGACATCTAAGAAAACTCTTCACCAGTTTCTTATCCTTATACTTCTTTCCTAGAACTTTAGCCTTATTTGCAATGGTGCTTAATTTTGCGTTAACAGAACTAACCTTTTTGTTTTCTTCCATCCGAAGGTTCTCAAACTGGGATGCGAGTAAATCCAGCCTACTTCTCTTCACACTTGTGGTTCCCTCATAGTACACTTGAAGCATATCCCATGCCTCCTTCGCCGTGTTGCAACCTTGTATTAGCTTGAACTGTTCTTGGTTAAGTGCATTAAAGATGGCAGACAACGCTCTTAAATTCATATTGGACAATTTTTTCTCATCATCGGTCCACTTATCCTTAGGCTTAGGCACGTCTTCTCCATCGACACCCTTCTTAAATTGTTCAGTCCAACCAGTTTCCACCCCAATCCAAGCATCTTCACTAATACTTCTAATATTATGCCCCATCTTAACTTTCCAATGACCATAGTTTGTTTCTCTAAGCATAATTGGCTGTTGCAGAAAAGCTACCTCTCGTGATGCATCCATCTTCCTTTACAGGATCTTCATCTTGTTGAGTAACAACTCGGTTAAGATGTCCGCTCTGACACTAAGTGAAAAAACAAGATGGACTTGAAAACACAAAAATTCCCCAAAACTCGGTGCATTGAGAATCAAAATTTATAAGAAAATTTTAAGATGATTACACACTCTTAATTGGAGTTAATCACAGCCTAAGAACACCCTCTTAGCTTGAGGCCATACCGATTTCTAACCTAAAGAAAAAAGAGACAATACACGACTTGTTTTCTACGTTATTTCTCTCTTTTTCTCACCGTCAATAGTAAACTCGTACTCTCTAAAATAGAAAAACCTATGAAAGAATTCTTCTCTCAAAAACGGCTAAACCTCAGAAGCATCTCCTCAATCCCTTTTATATTTGTGGGTTAAGACATTTTCTAGGTTTGCCTTACTAGATAATATCGGTTTTCCTTTTTTCTCGATTTAACAATATCTTCCAAATCTTCTAGATTTTTTTTTGCATGAATCCTCTAAAAAAAACTAACAATATCTCCAATAGTAAATCACACACGGTCCACATCATCAATTAATGCTTCTTCAATATTTTTTCTCACTAAAACAGCTTCGATCTTGTTCCAGCAATTCTGAAATCTCAACACTATTATTTTTGTACAGTCTCCACTGAAGCATGAACTTACAACATCAATGTTTTTCATGTTCTATCTTCCCATCTGTTAGCTGACATTTTTACAAAAGGGCTTCTTGGAGTTTTGGTCAAGTCTTTGCATCCGGAAGGCTACTGCTGCTACGGGGGGGGGGGGGTGTATTAGATAGGATACAGTAAATTATTTGATTTGTGTATAACTTATATCCTTAGATACATATTTAGCCTTATATGTTAGTATTGTATAAATACTTGATCAATGAGAACAATCCCATCAAGGGAGTTTAGCCAAATTATAATATACACAAAGAAAATTTACGGCGATGATAAAACATCCTACACAACATATTCATATTGTAAGATAGGCCTGGGCATTCGGTTAACCATTCGGTTTCGGTTCGGTTGTGTTCGGTTTCGGTTAGTATGGATATAGTAATATAATAACCATTCGGATATTTTAGAAATTTTGGTTCGGTTCGGTTCGGTTAGTCTTTGGTTCGGTTCGGTTGTTAACCGAATTAACCGATAATTCCTGTGAATTCAAACTCATCTTGCTAACGTTAAAAAACTTAAATTAAAACACCAAGTGAGTAAAAGGGAAAGAAACGAGACATCCAAGTCTAACTACGAACTAAGTTGAGATAAGAGAAGAAGGACATAGTTCTAAGTTTGAAAAACAAAACAAAAGAAAATCTAAGTTTAAGCCGAGATAAGAGTGAGAGAAAAGTAAAACAAAGTTGATCGGATCAAAGTTTTGCCATTCCCATGAAATAAAGATTGTTGAGTCCTATTGTATCCTCCAAAGCAACCAAGTAACCAAACATCTATTCAATTGAACATATAAGGTAAACATATAATCATATATCATATGTATAGATTCGGTTTTTTCGGGTTTATTTCGGTTATCGGTTAGTAACCGAAACCGAACCGAACCCGAATTTTGAGACATATAATAACCAATCGGTTATTTGAAGATAACCGAAACCGAACCGAAACCGAACTGATTCGGTTAATCGGTTCGGTTAATCGGTTATTGGTTATTTTGGCCAGGCCTATTGTAAGATGTTTAAACGCAAGAAGACATACCACAACTACTACCGATTCCACATCTGTTTCCTGAATTCAAGTTCACGTCTTCTGGTTTCAGCCTCCACTTTTAGTTTATTCAATTGTTTTGTACAATCCTCAAACATGACAGCTTCTTTTTTCTCTAGCTGTTTCAGTGACTCGTTCAATTGTTCCACTGTTGAGAGAATATAAAATTACAGCCTCCATTCCAAGGTAAAACTACGAAACAATATCTAAAGTGGGAAGAAATTAACCAAGGCTCTCCTCTTTCCCACTCAACCACTTTTGCCTCAATTGATTTGTACTGACATTCTTAAACATGCATCTAGACTTGTGAATTTTGCCTTGTTCCTGAAAAGAGTATGCTTAGATAACTACTAAATAACTGCAAGTGCACGATTGATAACAACCAAAAGTTATGATATTACCATAATACCATTGCTTTATTTATCTCTCCGGAAATAGTTTTGGTTCTATTCTTCCAGTTCTAACTTCAAAATGATTGTTGTTGCTTTTATAAGTTGAATTGAGGGACGGGTTTGGGCCGATGACACCATAGAAACTTGCAAAGAAAAATTAGAATGTAAGGCATAATATACGAGTGTCAAGTCTACACATGTCAAGAAAATTATAATAGTTTTAAAATTTTAAAAGCAAATCTTTATATATGTATGTTTTTTTTTTTGAAAAGGCTTGAAATTTAAATAATAATGCCCAATGGGCTTACATATTTCCGGAATAAGCCCATACAATAACCCCATAGCCATAGGGCCCAATCCAACATCTAACCAAACTAAACCAAACTGAAACAAAACCGATCCGGTTTTGGAGTACCAAAATTAACCGGTACCCACAGAAACCCTAATATACAACGCAAAACGCGTCGCAGCCGCCGTCCACAACTGCGGATGCACACCGACCGGACCTCCGGTGTACCTGGACGACGCGGATCGAACGGAGGAGGTGATCCAAGATCCGTTTGCCTCTCCGCCACCGTAGAGAAACTTTGAGGAAGAGGAAGAAACTGAGCTGTTGGTGTCGAGAAAGCTTCAAGCTCCGACGTGAGATTGAAAGGCGGTAGGGAGTAGATCTAGGAACCGTCAACAGTGGCTTAGCTCCACCCGACCGGAGTCAACCTCCCCCATCAAGCGGCGACCTAATGAAGCCTTCAGGATCTCCGGTTCCAGATCTAACCGTCTTCTCTCTCATGCTTCGCCGTGAAGACTTCCTTTTCCATTCTGCGGCGCTACACCACCGGTGGAGTCATCGACGGTGTCTCGCAGAAGCTATCCCTCTTCGCTTCTCCCTTGATTTTGATTCGTTTGTGAAGCTTAGAAGATGCAGCATATTGCGTAGTTGAAGAACCATGAGCCATAGAGTCCTCATCGTCGCCGGGATCGACGGAGGACCCATCGGAAAAGCAAGAAGTTGTGCTCAGAAGATGAAAGAGAAGGGAGAAAGAAATCGCCGCGAGTGGATCTCACGCGCACGATTTCTTCCTATCACTATATATGTATGCTTTTATTCTCTTACAATTCTTTACAATTCGTACAATTCTTTAGCAATTTTAAAATAGTATTTTTTTCTATTCTCTATCAATTCTTTAGCAGTTTTTGTTTATATACATATCAGAATAATATTTTCTATTTTTAAAATTATTAAAATTTATAATTTTTATCATACTTATCATTTTATATTTTAATTTTTTTAATTCTTTTAAAAATTTGTTTCTTTTAGCAATAATTTAATTTATATTTTAATTTTATCATATTATCATTTTATCATTATTGTGTTAGTTACTAAGTAAAAAAAATATATAATAAAGATTGATAAAATAAAAATAATAATTAAAGTGCATCCAATTGTTAAAAAAAAATACTCTTTTGAATTATAAAAGAAAAAATTTATAGATTCTTAATTTCATAAAGATGTTATTTAAGTTTCCAGTGTGCTTTTTAGTAAATAATACTCCATAGGTTTGTTTTAAGTGTCATTTAGAGATAAATTATTACTTTACTAGATTTAGTACCCGTGCGTTGCGCGAGATTTTCATTTAAAATATTTTATATGAATATAAATCTTTGAGCATAATTATAATTATTCAAAATTTTTAAATGATAAATCTTAGAAATTAAACATTAAACTTATTTTTTAAGTAATATACAACATATATATTGTTGACGGGGTAACAAAGATCATTTGCGAAATTTGCGCGAATAATAAACGACATTGACGACCAGCTCATGATCCTTTATCACGAAAATAGTTTATTTCTTATTCATATCCATAAAAACATATCTTTAAAATAATTCCACGTTAATTATCGACAGGTGTTGACCTAATTGGATTTCATTTCTGATTAAATGATTATATGAATATCACACCGTTCTATATAAAATATGAATATACATAGCCTCATAAACACTATTTAATGTAAAGATACATATATAATATCATGTTAAAAGAATAGGTTTTGCGAGCTTGCTTTATCCATCAAAGAAAGTGCATTGCAGTATTAGAGAATTCTCGATCAAGTCATGTATGCGCCTATTTTATCTCACTTTCTATAACTAACGGTTAAGCCTGACTTTGAATGTAATAATGTATGTCTTGAATTTTTCTAAACATTATTTGTTTTAGTGTAAAGATACATATATAATATCATGTCAAAAGAATAGGTCATTTCTTGTAATTGCTTTTAACTACCAATTCATTTGTCATTTCGGTTCTATGATGCATTTGTTGCCTCTCGACATCTAGTTTTTTTTTCACCTTCTATTGACTCATATAATATAAATTGAAGTGTGAATTGATTTTCAAAACATATCATAACTTTTTCTTTCTTAATTATAGACTTTATCTTTTAGATATGCTACAAAAATTACATATCACTTCTCTTTTAACGACTTATATATCACTTTCTATATATTTTACCGTAAAATTCAAGAATAATGTGATCATTATTTATTTATTATTCTATAAGATTAATGATAATGTCTTAATTTTTTTAATATTATTTCACGACATAAAGTGTGACCTTTCAAATATCTCCGTCTTAAAGGGTTGTAAATTGAACTTAGTAATCTTGTATTTTTCTTTAAAAGTAAAAACATACAATTACAAAAATGTTATATTATTCTACCATGCATTTAAAATTTACTTCAAACTCATTAACACATTTTAAAATGTTATATTATTTTAAAGTAGATTGTGACCCGCGCTACAGCGCGGGGGAAAAGTTTCGATTTGATTTAGTTAAATAACGTAAAGTGTTTTTTAAGCGCAGCGTTATCCGGGTTTGATGATATTTACTCATCATAATTAAAAGTAGCGGTATACCGCGGAATAACATTTATAATTTAAAATGATAATCAATAAATTAGGACATTATGCTAGGGTTGATTAATCGAGTTGCTATGTTTTAATAAAACAATTGTTTTTATCGTAGTGATATAGAATATGAATTTTTTAACAAAATAGTTGCGGTTGGATCTACATAAATTTAGGAAAGCAAGAGATTAGGTTTCCAGGATTAGCAAGTGTTTTGAATGATTAATTTAGATATTGAAAATTGGTATGTTAATGAATGGTTAACCCGCCATGCTAGACTCGTCTCAAAAAAACTATAAAGATTTTTAATCCACATAAGACATCCTACGAAACAAAACCAAAAATAATTTCATATATATAACCTTGGTTTAGATATAATCAAAAAGCTATAAAATGTACAGGACCCATTCACAATTGGTTTAGATATATATATATATATATATATATATATATATATATATATATAAATATTTATAAATGTTGAAATAATTTAATTTTTATATATAATACTTGTAATATTAATGTAAAAGTTAATATTAAAATATTGTGTAATTTATATTAAACGGATAAAACCAAGAAAATATGATTTAGCTACAGAGGAAAACAATTATCATATTATTACGATGAAATTTTTGTAATTTTAATATAATATAGGATTTATTATATTTTGTGTTGGACTAAAGCGCGGAGGAAAATAACCGGTTTTTCTTTTAGTATTAATCTAAATGTCATTATTTTATATTGGGTTGTTGGTGTTGTAATTAATTGTTGTAGTATGCTTTTTTGAAGAATGTGCATGTAATAGTATATCGGGTTTGAGCAAGGTTAAAAAATATATTGTATTATATAGTTTTGAGATCTATTAACTAAAGTAGGCGCAAATATAAAATTTTCACTACTATTTGTACTCAGCGTTGAATTTGTGATTTATGAAAGCTATTTCATGTGCATATTTGTGATTTATATGTTTTTATAGCTCTAATTATTTGGAAATTATTAGGTGTTCATTTGATCTTGTTTATTATTTTTTTTTCCTAACAAATAAACATTGATGTTTATAATTAAATTTCTTATAGACCCATATATGGTCTTATTCACAAAACCCATGCAAACATTGCACTACAAATTGGAGGCCCATAACTTTATCTTTATTTGGGTTTTGGCCCGATTTATGTTTAATTGCATAATTTATTTATATACTTTTATCTTTTTTTTTAAAGAAAAACCTGCAATTGTGAGATACATCTTCCTTCTCGTCTGTTTCTTTCTTCTGGTGTTTGCATGTTGTGTTTGTTTGGTAGAAGTCGATTTTGACAAACCAAACAATTCCAAAGACGTGATTTTCTCAATCCAGGTCCGATTTGTCCCATTGCTTTTTTCTAGATTAAAAATACTCTTTTGATTAATGTCTATGACTTCATCATTTCTACATGTCTGATTGTTTTGATGATGTGTGAATGTTCAAATTGCGTCATTATCTTCTTCTTCTTCTTGCTTACTTGTCGAATTTGTTGTTGTTCTAAGTATGACTGTTTCTAATTTTTGGATTATGGGGTTTTACTGTTTTACAGTATTCAAATTTGCTTTATTCACTTTAGTTGCTTTGCTTGTGTTCTTTGAAGAGTCGCCACCTTTACAATGTTGCAATTTCCTTTTTTCTTTAATGAACGGCTTTGTTTTTAAATGTCCTGTTTTTTATTTTTTTTGTCTGTGTGTTCATCAATCAATCTGCTCACTACTGTTTTGGCTCCACAAGTCTTTTGATGTTTCTCGTATCTTCTCTATTCAACATATGAAGGATGGTTAGTTCATGTCCAATGACTTTACAATAAAGGAGTGCCTTAGGCGAGAGCTTTTCAGTTTGCTAATGAGGCAACCCGGATTTGTTAAACATGTCAAAGCCGGAATGATGCTGTTTTTGTTTGAATTCGAGAGTTGAGAGCTACATGGTGTATTTAAGGCTTCCTCTGACGGTGATATAAACATTGAGCCTAACGCATTCTGGGAAACAGTTTCCTGCTCAGGTACTTGGATTCACTTTCTTACTTTTCCTCCTTGAGTTTTTGTTTTCTTACAAAGTTTTGTGGCTAACAGAATATTTATGATGTATACTTTTCCTCCAAAGCTCAGGTGTGTGCTTAATTTTTTCCTGTAAAAACTAAACATATAAAGCTCTGTTATGGTTATAGTCTCGAATTATCCTTGTTTGGTCTATATTATAGAGGTTGATTTACTTTCTTATGTGGTCTGACACTCTTTTTGGAAACTTTATGTATAGGTTCAGAGGCTGTTGAAGTTGTTTAGCTTGACAAAAGAAGATAGATCATGGCTGAGAAAAACTGCAGTTGTTAAAAGGAACTAGGTTCGGACCCGCGTTACAGCACGGGGGAAAATTATCGGTTTTAAAATTTTCATTACATTTACATGTATATTGTATTATATAGTTTTTATAGCTGTAAGAAAAAACGCAAATTGAGAGGTCTACTTCATTTGCTGTTATAATAGTATAATTAAGAGAACACACACCGCATAGTTTTACATTTGAAATGTTGAGTAATGAAAAGTTAGGCTTCTTCAAGTATTGTTTTGTGATTATCGAATTATATATACTATAGCGCGGGGGAATAATTTCAAAATATAATATTTTTATTTTTTATTTTTATTATACTTTGGTGTATATTTAAATTTATGCTTGATAATGGAATTTGTAAATTTCAATAGGAGTAAATTGGTAAAAGTAAAATTATTAAAATATCATAAAATATAGTGTTTGTAAAAGTAAAACAGATCTTATGATTTTGTAGACATATTTTAGAAGGAAGTAATTATAATACATTTGTCTTTTTTACAATTTTATATAACAATAATATTAATTTTGAAATTATAGTTTAATGTATATATATAATAAATAGAGGAGTTTATTTTGGCCTTTGATTATATATACTTAAGCTAAATGGGCTTTGTAAGGGGAGTTTGTAAAATGATGGAGCAATAATTTGTACATATTAAATTTTATAAAAAGCTGATTTCAATCATGTTTTCTTGTCGATTGGATGATACTCTTTTGTTTATGTCTTCTAAACAATGTCCTCCATTTCTTTATATTATCCGAAAAGCCAAAAAACATCATAAACTAAAGACAATCCAGATCCTGGCACCTTATTTAAAATTCGACGTTGCATTTATGTTAAGAGTTCTGTAGAAGAAGCCTCTCACATATCCTTCAAACAAAACTTGAAGTCTATCAGCAAAAAAAAAAGGTAAAGAAATAGACTGATTACAAAAAAATGCAAGGAACAAAGGCAAATATTACGATCTGAAATGATGAAGAAACCTACCGCTGTCTCTGATCAAAAGAAGTTTAATGAGGTAATCGTAGCAGGAGGAGCAGTCATCTCTTAAGCAAAATTTAAGTTGTAGCCGAATAAAACAAATCACTGGTACTAAAGCCAAATGGAGACAAATTCAAATCGAGAATCATGAACGTAAAACACTAAAATATCGTAAGGGAGAAGAAGTACCATATCTAAAACTCAGGGAACACAAATGATAAAAAGATTCAGAATGGAGCAAAGACAGTAACCGGACGACCATTGAATTATTTATTACTTCCGATGTTTTTCTTAGAAGAACTTTTTTATTTTTGGGTTGAGAGTTCTGTGTTGAAGAGTTCTTTAGAAGAAGCGTTCATCAGTAATATACTGTTTTTTTAGTTTCATGTATTTGTAATTTAGATCGTATCATTGTATGTAATAGAGACATTGCGGAAGAAAGATTAATTCTAAAAATAAAAGAAACTGTGGAAGGTATGATACGATTAACCATTTCTTCATATGATATATATATATATAGCATAACTTACTGCGTCTATAAGTTAGGGTTCAAATAATATTCGACAATAATATTTGAAATATAAAATATTAATACTTCCATATTTAAATAAGTAATTAATTTGCACACGATAAAATCGCAAAGACTGGAGTAGTTTCCTTGTTAGGATAACTTTTAAAGATTGAGATGTTTTTAAGTATTTTCTTAAGTTATGATTTACAATTATTTCCTTAAAATGATTTTATGTTAGTCAGCGTTAAGGTTTCAAAATTTTCATTTAATATAATTCTCTATAATTAGGTATAAGTTACATAAAATTGTGGGATTTTTTGGCTCGCATTTAAGCTGTTGATTAATGCACTTTCATAGCCTAACTAATGATGCTAAATATTCAAGTTGTCGATATTCTCATTATTGGGTAATATCCAAACCCGTTTTTTTACCCGATTTCTAAGTATCCAAAATCATAATTTCGGGTAAAAGTTTTTAATAACCCGACCCGGAAGCACTTTTGTACTTCTCTTTTACTAATATAGAGATATGAGAAATATATTTGGTGGTCGAGGCTTTGAGAATCGTAATGCAGGAGAAACAGATGAAGATGTTGACCGTGAGTTTCCCTTCAATCTTAACTTATTTGCTGCTTCTTAACAATAGCATGAATCATGGTAGCGTGACACTATAAAGAGAAAAGAACCATTAGTTAACGCTTGAAAACCAATATGGAAAAAATGTAGAAGCGAAATCAGCTAAAATCATTTCTAAAGTCTCTCCAGCGTATTGAGTGTATTGCTTCCACGAATGAATGATCTTGACTTGGATTCTCCAAGTGGTTTTGAAGGGTTTGATGGATGATAAATCTGTGAATGCAGTAATGGTTGCCATGGCGTTTCAAAGTTAACGATATAGGAGGCAGAAGAAAATGTAGAAAGTATGTTTTTACAACCATTAGTGTGTATCTTATATATAATAATCGAGAGAAGGCTAGCATTTAGGTTAAAAATCTGGAGAATAATAAGGTATATTCGATTATGAAATCCATATATTCGTTAGTATTGGTGTTTATCAACTTTCTAAAAATCTTTAGTTTCAAATTTGGAAATCTAAAATAACACGACATTTGTGGGATTATTGATATGGCATTTTCGATTTTTTAAACCAATAACAGAGTAAGATTATGTTTTGCTTTCCTTGCAAGTTTATTTTTTAAGGTATCAACGTTATTTGCATTTAATGTAGCGGATAGTAACCGTCAAATTAGGTTCATCCATTTGATAAAGATCCGATTATCAATTTCGGGTTTAAATTGTTCAATTGACCCGATCCGTTTATGTTTAAAATACATGTCTACCCTTAATGACAATGAAAAGAAAAGGTTAGGATGTTGTTATTTTGGTAATTTCGTTTTTTTTTTTTTGAAAGAAAAGTGTACTTCTCTTTTACTATATAGGGGATGGTTTTTCTGTTAAGATTTTGGATCATATTATTATTACAAATGCAATTTTCATAGTATTGGTTTTAAACTATTACTATTTTTAATTTTATTATATTTTATTTATTTTGTTTTTAATTTTTATTTATTACCATGAAAAGAAATTCTATGTTAAAATTATATAAAATTCGTTTTTTATTTATCTATAATCTCATTTTATTATTTACAAATAACATAGAATGCATTAAATGAATATTTCATTTTTTTTATTTAATATAAAATAAATAATATTGTTTATGTAGATGCTTAGGTGGACACTCTAAATGGAGAGAGAGTATTCTCCTATTATATATATAGAATCTAAATATGATGTTACATACATATATAGTCATTTGTAATTAAGTTTATATAAACAACGCAAATAAACATAAAGAATTTAAAATAAATATAGCATCGTTAAGGAAAAAAATAAAAATCTTTCAAATACGAATTATGAAAACTACATATGTTTTGGAAAATATTTTAAAATTACTATATTACGAATTATATTGAACTTTTGTTGTATTTAATTTAAGCTAAAAAAATTATTTTCGAAAATCTTTTATTTACCCTTATGATTTAGACAATGAAATTGCTCAAGGGCATAAACATTCACACATAAATTAAAAATTAAAAAATATAACATATCATAAAATCATGAATAAAAATATTTATTTAGTTAAAATCATAATCTATTTTATTTGTAAAATGTAAATCCTAATTTTCCTTTATGAACCCAAACTGATAAATAACCTTGTTTCATTGTAAAAAACTAAATCCCACTCCTCTTTTATAAACCTAAACCGATAAATAATCTTGTTTAATTATAAAATATAAACATTAATACGCATTTATAAACCCAAACTAACATATAACCCTAATAATTGTAAAACCTAAGTCTTAATCCTTATTTATAGGTGATCGGCTCAAATTTGCCCTGAGCTACTCTCTCAATTAAGAGATCACTGTAGTACTTAGAGATCGAATCCACAGAGACTCAAAGATTACACAGTAAATATTCGGTATTAAAATTAAGTTAAGCAAGCAGGTTTTAAATCAAATAAAAAACAGCAAATTAAAACAAAGATTGGTTTTTAAACAGTAATGAGGAAACACTAGGCCTAGGGATATTCTCAGGAAATTCAGAATTGCAAATAAATAATTGTCAAGATTTATAAAGCACCGTTCTTGAACTCAAATCACAAAATTATAATCAGTCAACTTTCGTTGCAAAGACTTTCGTTGCAAAGACTATCTATGTCTTTGCAAATTTATAAGTTTAAGACATGCATTTAATTCAGATTTGATAAGTTCACAAAATCCCTAAACCAAATCTCTTTGCGAATAGATATTTTGCTCATCTAGATTATTTTCAGGAAATCAATAACACTTTCGTGTCTACCAATTAACCTAAGATCAGATTCTAGATTGCTTTCACTACTCTAGAACAAATTAACCACAATCTAGATGAAGAACCCTATTAATTCAATCCTAACAATCTAACAACCTAACAATTCATGAATTCCTTTGAAAACCCTAAACCTAACAAGAGATCTACTCAGACATGGTGAATGAAACAAACATCATGAATAAAATAGATATCATAAAAGAAAGTAATAGAAGAAGTAAAGGAGTTCTGAATCTTCTCTGAAGGAGGTTTTGATTCTTCTCTCTTGACTCTCTACAAATCTCTCTCTCCAAAATAAAGCCTCCGTCTTAACAAAACCCTAAAAACTCAATATATATGTCTTAACCACGAACTGGGCTTAATTGCAAATAGGGAAACTTGTGGGCCGAATCTGCAAATCTTCTGAACTTCAATTAAGCGAGAAATTCAATTGCCGTCAGATATTGGTGTCGATCGACACCAGAAGTTGTGACGCTCGACACTCACACCAAATATGCTTTCCCGGTACATTCCTTCGGCACATCTTCTCCAAATGCTCCCAAATGCTCCAAAAAGCTCCAATCCATGCCAAATAGTTCCTAATCCTGAAATGACTCAAAAAGACTCGAAAACACTAGAAAAGCTCTATAAATAAGACTTATATCATGGCCAAAAACCCGTAAAACCATGATATATCAATAGGCAAAAAAACATATAATATTGTTTAGTCGTAAACCCTAATCTCTTTGTTAAATCTCAACCGGCAAAACGAAAAATTAGGTTGATAATTAATTTTTTTTTGATAAAAAATTTGAATATATAATTATTTTATTTTTAATGTTTTTTTAAAATTCTATTTTATCTTAATATTAACAAAATTAGATATAACATGTTGCGACATCTTATGTTTTACTTGACACTTATCATGATCACGTAAGTTAGTAAATTTAAAAACCAAGTTTCAACATATAATCTCATTTAATTATTAAACTTAAACCATAATTTTTATTTACAAAAATAAACCATAATTCTCATTTATCATTTATATACCCAAACCAACAAATAACCTGTTTTAATTGTAAAATTAAAGTTTAAACCTTAATCCTCTTATGTAAACAAAAACCGACATATATTCTCTTTTAATTATAAATTTTAAATCCTTATCCTATTAATAAACCAAATTGGCATAACTGAAATTATGTTATTTTTTTAATTTTTATTTTATAAACCTTGGTTTTCAAAGTTAGCCATTAACAAGATCGTGACACGTGTCAATTATAAACTATAAGATATTGACACGTGTCGTAACTAATTTTGTTAATATTTGGATAAAATAGAAATATTATTAACCCTATCGAAAAAGAAAATATATAAAATAAATATTATAAAGAATTATATATTAAAAATTATTAATAAATTAAACAAATAACCTAATTTCAGTTATGTCCATTTGGTTTATTAATAAGATAGGGATTTATAATTTATAATTAACAAGAATATACGGCGGTTTTTGTTTACATAAGAGGATTAAGGTTTCAACTTTAATTTTACAATTAAATCAGGTTATTTGTTGGTTTGGGTATATAAATAATAAATAAAAATTATGGTTTATCTTTATAAATTAAAATTATGGTTTAAGTTTAACAATTAAACGAGATTATATGTCGAAACATGGTTTTTAAATTTACTAACTCACGTGATCATGATAAGTGTCAAGTAAAAACATAAGATGTCGCAACATTTTATATCTAATTTTGTTAATATGAAGATAAAAATAGAATTTTTAACAACATTAAAAAATAATTATAAAAAATTAAAGAGAATTTTTGAGAAATACTCCTTTTTGTGTACCCTTATTCAAAAATACCTCCTCTATCTATCCATTTTCAAAAATATCCATGTTTAAATATGAAAAATTATAAAGTTTTATATGGTTTATAAGGTACTTCTATATAAGAACTACTACTTGGAAGTTTGATACAAATATTTTATAATGTTTTAAAAGATTTTAAATCATTTTTACAAGTTTTAAAAGGTTTTTAAGTTGTTTTTAAAAGGGTTTATAAGGTAAAGGTTTTT